>NC_088421.1:27409230-27461730 GCF_034236695.1 Oncorhynchus nerka | reverse complement strand
TAAGAGACAGAGAGACTGTCACACACACACACACACAAACACACACACACACACACACACACACACACACACACACACACACACACACACAGACACAGACACAGTATATCTTCATGGGCACACATGGGCACACACATACACACAAGCATACGCACACACACATCATCAACAACATCACTCCAACCATAAAGCTAAGGGAGTGGGGGAGAAGGGTGGAGAGAGAGACTGAGAGACAGAGAGACTGAGATAGGAGAGAGGACAAGAGGAAATGAGAAGAGGCAGGAGAGACAGAGAGGGCAATATCCACCCCCTCCTCCTCTCTCTCTATCCTCTCTCTCACTCTCTCTCTCCCCCTGTCTTCCCTTGCTTTTAACTCTGTCATGTTGCTATATATATTGCGGTGAGGAGGGAGGAAGGAGAGATTCATAATTGAAGGTTCTTGGCAGCATGGATCAGAGCACTGGCCACATTAATAAGCAGATTGTGTGTGTGCAAAACAACACCGGCACAAAATGTGCAGAATGGTAACTTGACACACTTCACAATAGGGACAACACACACACACACACACACACACACACACACACACACACACATATACTACTAATGCCATATAGGACTAACACACACATACTACTTAAATGTACTCACACATCCATCCTTTTCCTGTTTATTCTCTATGGTTTCTCTTGACGTTTCGTCTTTAGGGGAGTGTATCATTGCTACTGCTTCCCACTGTGGGTCTAAGCCATCTAGCACTTAGTGAAACGTGTTTCTGTGAATATCTATGTGTCCATCATTTTATTGATTTATTCATTGTATGTTTGATTGATTGGTTGATTGATTGTTATGTCCATATCTCTATTTCTCTTCTTGATGATGCTAGTCTATCCAACCTTCCAGTTAACTATGTTCCCTACACAGGAACATTCAGGTAGAGACTAGAGTGAGCCCAGTGATAGAGTCAACAGGGTGAAGGTATATATATCCACGTCCTCAGGACCTTCTCAAACGTTCCATATCCATGGATCTGTCTTCTGGCCAGCCTGGAAAAGAGAGAGTGAAAAGAGAGAGGGAAAAGAGAGAGGGAAAAGAGAGAGTGAAACGAGAGAGGGAAAAAAGAGAGAGTGAAAAGAGAGAGGGAAAAGAGAGAGTGAAAAGAGAGAGGGAAACGAGAGAGGGAAAAGAGAGAGTGAAAAGAGAGAGTGAAAAGAGAGAGGGAAAAGAGAGAGTGAAAAGAGAGAGGGAAAAGAGAGAGGGAAACGAGAGAGGGAAAAGAGAGAGTGAAAATAGAGAGGGAAAAGAGAGAGGGAAAAGAGAGAGGGAAAAGAGAGAGGGAAAAGAGAGAGGGAAACGAGAGAGTGAAAAGAGAGAGGGAAAAGAGAGGGAAAAGAGAGAGTGAAAAGAGAGAGTGAACAGAGAGAGGGAAAAGAGAGAGGAAAACGAGAGAGTGAAAAGAGAGAGGGAAAAGAGAGAGGGAAAAGAGAGAGGGAAACAAGAGAGGGAAAAGAGAGAGTGAAAAGAGAGAGGGAAAAGAGAGAGTGAAAAGAGAGAGTGAAAAGAGAGAGGGAAAAGAGAGAGGGAAACGAGAGAGGGAAAAGAGAGAGTGAAAAGAGAGAGGGAAACGAGAGAGGGAAACGAGAGAGGGAAAAGAGAGAGTGAAAAGAGAGAGGGAAAAGAGAGAGGGAAATGAGAGAGGGAAAAGAGAGAGGGAAAAGAGAGAGTGAAAAGAGAGAGGGAAAAGAGAGAGGGAAAAGAGAGAGGGAAAAGAGAGAGGGAAAAGAGAGAGGGAAAAGAGAGAGTGAAAAGAGAGAGGGAAAAGAGAGAGGGAAAAGAGAGAGGGAAAAGAGAGAGGGAAAAGAGAGAGTGAAAAGAGAAAGGGAAAAGAGAGAGGGAAAAGAGAGAGGGAAAAGAGAGCGAGAAAAGAGAGAGCAAGAGACAAACAGCATGAGATACAATTAACTACCCGTGAGTTTATGAGTTCATGTGGTAGGGATCCCTACTCCCTCTCTCGTTCTCTTCTCTCTCTCTCTCTCTCTCTCTCTCTCTCTCTCTCTCTCTCTCTCTTTATTGCCCTCAGTCCTTCTGTATGTAGAGCCAAACGTTGATGTCACACTGAATCATACTCACTGCTTAGGCCTCATCCCTGCACTAGCCATAACAATGACTCTGTGTGTGAGTGAGTGCGTGTGTCTGTGTGTGTGTGTGTGTGTGCGTGTGTGTGTGTGTGTGAGTGAGTGCGTGTGTCTGTGTGTGTGTGTGTGTGTGTGTGTGTGTGTGTGTGTGTGTGAGTGAGTGCGTGTGTCTGTGTGTGTGTCTGTGTGTGTGTGTGTGTGTGTGTGTGTGTGTGTGTCTGTGTGTCTGTGTGTGTGTGTGTGTGTCTGTGTGTGTGTGTGTGTGTGTGTCTGTGTGTGTGTGTGTGTGTGTGTGTCTGTGTGTGTGTGTGTGTGTGTGTGCCAGCAGCAGTTATTCATCTGTTTAAATATACAACATGGTTAGTAATAAGCCCATGTGTCATCGCTCTGTGTGTGTGGCATCATTCTGTGTCTGTGTGTTTGTGTGTGCGCCTACATATGTTTGTGTGTGTGTGTGTATGCATCATCTGTGTGTGTTTGTCAGTGTGTATCAACATGCAGCTGGGCTGTGTGAGGGTAACTGTGTAATGACAGCCCATTACAACCATGCCTGGTGCATGTCTGACTGACTCACTCACACTGGGCCCTGCAGCACTGCATTACGTTACACTCACATCAACACACACACACACACACATCTCACCACAGGCCCCACCAGGCATCAGGGAACAGCTGTCTGACCCTGTGTGTCGATTTGTGTGTGTTCATACTATATATGCAGGGTGGTTGTACAGCTGGTTTTCTTCTGGCCTGATCCCCATTTAGCAGGTGTCACCTTTGTGTGTTTGTACACAGTTATTGCAATGCTATATGTTAATGTTTAGCGTGCAGTGTAGGTCTCAGCCCATTCAGGAAACACTACACAATGCTATATGTTAATGTTTACCGTAATGTGTAGGTCTCAGCCCATTCAGGAAACACTACACAATGCTATATGTTAATGTTTCCCGTAATGTGTAGGTCTCAGCCCATTCAGGAAACACTACACAATGCTATATGTTAATGTTTACCGTAATGTGTAGGTCTCAGCCCATTCAGGAAACACTACACAATGCTATGTTAATGTTTTAGTGTAGGTCTCAGCCCATTCAGGAAACACTACACAATGCTATATGTTAATGTTTACCGTGCAGTGTAGGTCTCAGCCCATTCAGGAAACACTACACAATGCTATATGTTAATGTTTACCGTGCAGTGTAGGTCTCAGCCCATTCAGGAAACACTACACAATGCTATATGTTAATGTTTACCGTGCAGTGTAGGTCTCAGCCCATTCAGGAAACACTACACAATGCTATATGTTAATGTTTCCCGTAATGTGTAGGTCTCAGCCCATTCAGGAAACACTACACAATGCTATATGTTAATGTTTACCGTGCAGTGTAGGTCTCAGCCCATTCAGGAAACACTACACAATGCTATATGTTAATGTTTCCCGTAATGTGTAGGTCTCAGCCCATTCAGGAAACACTACACAATGCTATATGTTAATGTTTACCGTGCAGTGTAGGTCTCAGCCCATTCAGGAAACACTACACAATGCTATATGTTAATGTTTACCGTGCAGTGTAGGTCTCAGCCCATTCAGGAAACACTACACAATGCTATATGTTAATGTTTACCGTGCAGTGTAGGTCTCAGCCCATTCAGGAAACACTACACAATGCTATATGTTAATGTTTACCGTGCAGTGTAGGTCTCAGCCCATTCAGGAAACACTACACAATGCTATATGTTAATGTTTACCGTGCAGTGTAGGTCTCAGCCCATTCAGGAAACACTACACAATGCTATATGTTAATGTTTACTGTGCAGTGTAGGTCTCAGCCCATTCAGGAAACACTACACAATGCTATATGTTAATGTTTACCGTGCAGTGTAGGTCTCAGCCCATTCAGGAAACACTACACAATGCTATATGTTAATGTTTCCCGTGCAGTGTAGGTCTCAGCCCATTCAGGAAACACTACACAATGCTATATGTTAATGTTTACCGTGCAGTGTAGGTCTCAGCCCATTCAGGAAACACTACACAATGCTATATGTTAATGTTTACTGTGCAGTGTAGGTCTCAGCCCATTCAGGAAACACTACACAATGCTATATGTTAATGTTTACCGTGCAGTGTAGGTCTCAGCCCATTCAGGAAACACTACACAATGCTATATGTTAATGTTTACCGTAATGTGTAGGTCTCAGCCCATTCAGGAAACACTACACAATGCTATATGTTAATGTTTACCGTGCAGTGTAGGTCTCAGTCCATTCAGGAAACACTACACAATGCTATATGTTAATGTTTACCGTAATGTGTAGGTCTCAGTCCATTCAGGAAACACTATACTGAGTGTAAGGAAGGTGGTAGCTGTGTTTGTAGAATCATGGCATCATGTCCAATAATTCACCAAGAGCTTTTCTCAACTGTATATATTCGATCATGTGGTTATGATCGGCCAATAGCTACTGTATATCGTTGTTATTTTTGACTGGGAGTTTTAATTGTTGGCTCATTATTATATTTTGGATTTTAAAATATGTTATTATGATATACACGTTTGTTATAAATGTTATAACATTCGGGAATTCGGGAATAACTGAGTTAGTTAAGTATCAGATTGCTGCCACCTTGTCCTTTTCCTGTCCTCTCTGTCTGTCCTCTTCTCCTCTCCTCCCTGGTTTCTTCCTGTCCTCTCTGTCTGTCCTCTTCTCCTCTCCTCCCTGGTTTCTTCCTGTCGTCTCTGTCTGTCCTCTTCTCCTCTCCTCCCTGGTTTCTTCCTGTCCTCTCTGTCTGTCCTCTTCTCCTCTCCTCCCTGGTTTCTTCCTGTCCTCTCTGTCTGTCCTCTTCTCCTCTCCTCCCTGGTTTCTTCCTGTCCTCTCTGTCTGTCCTCTTCTCCTCTCCTCCCTGGTTTCTTCCTGTCCTCTCTGTCTGTCCTCTTCTCCTCTCCTCCCTGGTTTCTTCCTGTCCTCTCTGTCTGTCCTCTTCTCCTCTCCTCCCTGGTTTCTTCCTGTCCTCTCTGTCTGCCTTCTCCTCCCTGGTTTCTTCCTGTCCTCTCTGTCTGCCCTCTCCTCCTGGATCTCTTCCTGTCCTCTCCTCCCTGGGTTCTTCCTGTCCTCTCTGTCTGCCTTCTCCTCCATGGTTTCTTCCTGTCCTCTCTGTCTGTCCTCTCCTCCCTGGTTTCTTCCTGTCCTCTCTGTCTGTCCTCTCCTCCCTGGTTTCTTCCTGTCCTCTCTGTCTGCCTTCTCCTCCCTGGTTTCTTCCTGTCCTCTCTGTCTGCCCTCTCCTCCTGGATCTCTTCCTGTCCTCTCCTCCCTGTTTTCTTCCTGTCCTCTCTGTCTGCCTTCTCCTCCCTGGTTTCTTCCTGTCCTCTCTGTCTGCCCTCTCCTCCTGGATCTCTTCCTGTCCTCTCCTCCCTGGTTTCTTCCTGTCCTCTCTGTCTGCCCTCTCCTCCCTAGTTTCTTCCTGTCCTCTCTGTCTGTCCTCTCCTCCCTGGTTTCTTCCTGTCCTCTCTGTCTGCCCTCTCCTCCCTGGTTTCTTCCTGTCCTCTCTGTCTGCCCTCTCCTACCTGGTTTCTGCCTGTCCTCTCTGTCTGTCCCCCCTTCCCTGGTTTCTTCCTGTCTTCTCTGTCTGCCCTCTCCTTCTGGATCTCTTCCTGTCCTCTCTGTCTGTCCTCTCGTCCCTGGTTTCTTCCTGTCCTCTCTGTCTGTCTTCCCCTCCCTGGTTTCTTCCTGTCCTCTCTGTCTGTCCTCCCCTCCCTGGTTTCTTCCTGTCCTCTCTGTCTGCCCTCTCCTTCTGGATCTCTTCCTGTCCTCTCTGTCTGTCCTCTTCTCCTCTCCTCCCTGGTTTCTTCCTGTCTTCTCTGTCTGCCCTCTCGTCCCTGGTTTCTTCCTGTCCTCTCCGTCTGTCCTCTCCTCTCTGGTTTCTGCCTGTCCTCTCCGTCTGTTCTCTGCTCTTCTCCCTGTTTTCTTCCTTGACTGTACTCTCTCACTCCGTTTGAGTGGTTGATCCTGGCCACCATCTGTGCCAACTGTATTGTCCTGGCTCTGGAGCAACATCTGCCTGATGGAGACAAGACTCCTCTGTCTGAACGCCTGGTACGTCACACACACACTGGACACACACTCACACAAACGGGAATTTGTCCCACACCCCCACTTACGAATGCATACACACACACACATACAAATTTGTACATGCACACACATGCATGAATGCACACAAACACTCACACAGACACACATATGAATGCACACAAAAACTCACACAGACACACACATGAATGCACACAAACACTCACACAGACACACATATGAATGCACACAAACACTCACACAGACACACACATGAATGCACACAAACACTCACACAGACACACATATGAATGCACACAAACACTCACACAGACACACATATGAATGCACACAAACACTCACACAGACACACATATGAATGCACACAAACACTCACACAGACACACATATGAATGCACACAAACACTCACACAGACACACATATGAATGCACACAAACACTCACACAGACACACATATGAACATAGATATACCAATCTCACACACATGCTGTAAGCATACATGTTGTACTATACAGGTGTATATGCATGGATCAATCAGGACGTTTCTTTGTGTATACATTAATGTTACGTATAATGCCGTGTGTGAACCTTCCCAGGTGGATGAATACTATACAATTCAGATCAGTTCCCTTCCCCTTTCCTGTCTAACATCTCTCTGTCCTCTCAGCATCATAGAGCCTTACTTCACACTGTCTAACATCTCTCTGTCCTCTCAGCACTATAGAGCCTTACTTCACACTGTCTAACATCTCTCTGTCCTCTCAGCACTATAGAGCCTTACTTCACACTGTCTAACATCTCTCTGTCCTCTCAGCACTATAGAGCCTTACTTCACACTGTCTAACATCTCTCTGTCCTCTCAGCATCACAGAGCCTTACTTCACACTGTCTAACATCTCTCTGTCCTCTCAGCACCATAGAGCCTTACTTCACACTGTCAAACATCTATCTGTCCTCTCAGCACCATAGAGCCTTACTTCACACTGTCTAACATCTATCTGTCCTCTCAGCACCATAGAGCCTTACTTCACACTGTCTAACATCTCTCTGTCCTCTCAGCATCACAGAGCCTTACTTCACACTGTCTAACATCTATCTGTCCTCTCAGCACCATAGAGCCTTACTTCACACTGTCAAACATCTATCTGTCCTCTCAGCACCATAGAGCCTTACTTCACACTGTCTAACATCTATCTGTCCTCTCAGCACCATAGAGCCTTACTTCACACTGTCTAACATCTCTCTGTCCTCTCAGCATCACAGAGCCTTACTTCACACTGTCTAACATCTCTCTGTCCTCTTAGCACCATAGAGCCTTACTTCACACTGTCAAACATCTATCTGTCCTCTCAGCACCATAGAGCCTTACTTCACACTGTCTAACATCTATCTGTCCTCTCAGCACCATAGAGCCTTACTTCACACTGTCTAACATCTCTCTGTCCTCTCAGCATCACAGAGCCTTACTTCACACTGTCTAACATCTCTCTGTCCTCTCAGCACCATAGAGCCTTACTTCACACTGTCAAACATCTCTCTGTCCTCTCAGCACCATAGAGCCTTACTTCACACTGTCTAACATCTCTCTGTCCTCTCAGCACCATAGAGCCTTACTTCACACTGTCTAACATCTATCTGTCCTCTCAGCACCATAGAGCCTTACTTCACACTGTCTAACATTTCTCTGTCCTCTCAGCACCATAGAGCCTTACTTCACACTGTCTAACATCTCTCTGTCCTCTCAGCACCATAGAGCCTTACTTCACACTGTCTAACATCTATCTGTCCTCTCAGCACCATAGAGCCTTACTTCACACTGTCAAACATCTATCTGTCCTCTCAGCACCATAGAGCCTTACTTCACACTGTCTAACATCTATCTGTCCTCTCAGCACCATAGAGCCTTACTTCACACTGTCTAACATCTCTGTCCTCTCAGCATCACAGAGCCTTACTTCACACTGTCTAACATCTCTGTCCTCTTAGCACCATAGAGCCTTACTTCACACTGTCAAACATCTATCTGTCCTCTCAGCACCATAGAGCCTTACTTCACACTGTCTAACATCTATCTGTCCTCTCAGCACCATAGAGCCTTACTTCACACTGTCTAACATCTCTCTGTCCTCTCAGCATCACAGAGCCTTACTTCACACTGTCTAACATCTCTGTCCTCTCAGCACCATAGAGCCTTACTTCACACTGTCAAACATCTCTGTCCTCTCAGCACCATAGAGCCTTACTTCACACTGTCTAACATCTCTCTGTCCTCTCAGCACCATAGAGCCTTACTTCACACTGTCTAACATCTATCTGTCCTCTCAGCACCATAGAGCCTTACTTCACACTGTCTAACATTTCTCTGTCCTCTCAGCACCATAGAGCCTTACTTCACACTGTCTAACATCTCTCTGTCCTCTCAGCACCATAGAGCCTTACTTCACGCTGTCTAACATCTCTCTGTCCTCTCAGCACCATAGAGCCTTACTTCACACTGTCTAACATCTCTCTGTCCTCTCAGCACCATAGAGCCTTACTTCACACCTTCTAACATCTATCTGTCCTCTCAGCACCATAGAGCCTTACTTCACACTGTCTAACATATATCCGTCCTCTCAGCACCATAGAGCCTTACTTCACACTGTCTAACATCTCTCTGTCCTCTCAGCACCATAGAGCCTTACTTCACACTGTCTAACATATATCCGTCCTCTCAGCACCATAGAGCCTTACTTCACACTGTCTAACATCTCTCTGTCCTCTCAGCACCATAGAGCCTTACTTCACACTGTCTAACATCTCTCTGTCCTCTCAGCACCATAGAGCCTTACTTCACACTGTCTAACATCTCTCTGTCCTCTCAGCACCATAGAGCCTTACTTCACACTGTCTAACATCTCTCTGTCCTCTCAGCACCATAGAGCCTTACTTCACACTGTCTAACATCTCTCTGTCCTCTCAGCACCATAGAGCCTTACTTCACACTGTCTAACATCTATCTGTCTTCTCAGCACCATAGAGCCTTACTTCACACTGTCTAACATCTATCTGTCCTCTCAGCACCATAGAGCCTTACTTCACACTGTCTAACATCTATCTGTCCTCTCAGCACCATAGAGCCTTACTTCACACTGTCTAACATATCTCTGTCCTCTCAGCACCATAGAGCCTTACTTCACACTGTCTGACATCTATCTGTCCTCTCAGCACCATAGAGCCTTACTTCACACTGTCTAACATATATCCGTCCTCTCAGCACCATAGAGCCTTACTTCACACTGTCTAACATCTCTCTGTCCTCTCAGCACCATAGAGCCTTACTTCACACTGTCTAACATATATCCGTCCTCTCAGCACCATAGAGCCTTACTTCACACTGTCTAACATCTCTCTGTCCTCTCAGCACCATAGAGCCTTACTTCACACTGTCTAACATCTCTCTGTCCTCTCAGCACCATAGAGCCTTACTTCACACTGTCTAACATCTCTCTGTCCTCTCAGCACCATAGAGCCTTACTTCACACTGTCTAACATCTCTCTGTCCTCTCAGCACCATAGAGCCTTACTTCACACTGTCTAACATCTCTGTCCTCTCAGCACCATAGAGCCTTACTTCACACTGTCTAACATCTATCTGTCTTCTCAGCACCATAGAGCCTTACTTCACACTGTCTAACATCTATCTGTCCTCTCAGCACCATAGAGCCTTACTTCACACTGTCTAACATCTATCTGTCCTCTCAGCACCATAGAGCCTTACTTCACACTGTCTAACATCTCTGTCCTCTCAGCACCATAGAGCCTTACTTCACACTGTCTAACATCTATCTGTCCTCTCAGCACCATAGAGCCTTACTTCACACTGTCTAACATCTATCTGTCCTCTCAGCACCATAGAGCCTTACTTCACACTGTCTAACATCTATCTGTCCTCTCAGCACCATAGAGCCTTACTTCACACCTTCTAACATCTATCCGTCCTCTCAGCACCATAGAGCGTTACTTCACACTGTCTAACATCTATCTGTCCTCTCAGCACCATAGAGCCTTACTTCACACTGTCTAACATCTATCTGTCCTCTCAGCACCATAGAGCCTTACTTCACACTGTCTAACATCTCTCTGTCCTCTCAGCACCATAGAGCCTTACTTCACACTGTCTAACATCTCTCTGTCCTCTCAGCACCATAGAGCCTTACTTCACACTGTCTAACATCTCTCTGTCCTCTCAGCACTATAGAGCCTTACTTCACACTGTCTAACATATATCTGTCCTCTCAGCACCATAGAGCCTTACTTCACACTGTCTAACATCTCTCTGTCCTCTCAGCACCATAGAGCCTTACTTCACACTGTCTAACATCTATCTGTCCTCTCAGCACCATAGAGCTATACTTCACACTGTCTAACATCCCTCTGTCCTCTCAGCACCATAGAGCCTTACTTCACACTGTCTAACATCTATCTGTCCTCTCAGCACCATAGAGCCTTACTTCACACTGTCAAACATCTATCTGTCCTCTCAGCACCATAGAGCCTTACTTCACACTGTCTAACATATCTCTGTCCTCTCAGCACCATAGAGCCTTACTTCACACTGTCTAATATCTCTCTGTCCTCTCAGCACCATAGAGCCTTACTTCACACTGTCTAACATCTCTCTGTCCTCTCAGCACCATAGAGCCTTACTTCACACTGTCTAACATCTCTCTGTCCTCTCAGCACCATAGAGCCTTACTTCACACTGTCAAACATCTATCTGTCCTCTCAGCACCATAGAGCCTTACTTCACACTGTCTAACATCTATCTGTCCTCTCAGCACCATAGAGCCTTACTTCACACTGTCTAACATCTCTCTGTCCTCTCAGCATCACAGAGCCTTACTTCACACTGTCTAACATCTCTCTGTCCTCTTAGCACCATAGAGCCTTACTTCACACTGTCAAACATCTATCTGTCCTCTCAGCACCATAGAGCCTTACTTCACACTGTCTAACATCTATCTGTCCTCTCAGCACCATAGAGCCTTACTTCACACTGTCTAACATCTCTATGTCCTCTCAGCATCACAGAGCCTTACTTCACACTGTCTAACATCTCTCTGTCCTCTCAGCACCATAGAGCCTTACTTCACACTGTCAAACATCTCTCTGTCCTCTCAGCACCATAGAGCCTTACTTCACACTGTCTAACATCTCTCTGTCCTCTCAGCACCATAGAGCCTTATTTCACACTGTCTAACATCTATCTGTCCTCTCAGCACCATAGAGCCTTACTTCACACTGTCTAACATCTCTCTGTCCTCTCAGCACCATAGAGCCTTACTTCACACTGTCTAACATCTCTCTGTCCTCTCAGCACCATAGAGCCTTACTTCACGCTGTCTAACATCTCTCTGTCCTCTCAGCACCATAGAGCCTTACTTCACACTGTCTAACATCTCTCTGTCCTCTCAGCACCATAGAGCCTTACTTCACACCTTCTAACATCTATCTGTCCTCTCAGCACCATAGAGCCTTACTTCACACTGTCTAACATATATCCGTCCTCTCAGCACCATAGAGCCTTACTTCACACTGTCTAACATCTCTCTGTCCTCTCAGCACCATAGAGCCTTACTTCACACTGTCTAACATATATCCGTCCTCTCAGCACCATAGAGCCTTACTTCACACTGTCTAACATCTCTGTCCTCTCAGCACCATAGAGCCTTACTTCACACTGTCTAACATCTCTCTGTCCTCTCAGCACCATAGAGCCTTACTTCACACTGTCTAACATCTCTGTCCTCTCAGCACCATAGAGCCTTACTTCACACTGTCTAACATCTCTCTGTCCTCTCAGCACCATAGAGCCTTACTTCACACTGTCTAACATCTCTCTGTCCTCTCAGCACCATAGAGCCTTACTTCACACTGTCTAACATCTATCTGTCTTCTCAGCACCATAGAGCCTTACTTCACACTGTCTAACATCTCTCTGTCCTCTCAGCACCATAGAGCCTTACTTCACACTGTCTGACATCTATCTGTCCTCTCAGCACCATAGAGCCTTACTTCACACTGTCTAACATATATCCGTCCTCTCAGCACCATAGAGCCTTACTTCACACTGTCTAACATCTCTCTGTCCTCTCAGCACCATAGAGCCTTACTTCACACTGTCTAACATATATCCGTCCTCTCAGCACCATAGAGCCTTACTTCACACTGTCTAACATCTCTCTGTCCTCTCAGCACCATAGAGCCTTACTTCACACTGTCTAACATCTCTGTCCTCTCAGCACCATAGAGCCTTACTTCACACTGTCTAACATCTCTCTGTCCTCTCAGCACCATAGAGCCTTACTTCACACTGTCTAACATCTCTCTGTCCTCTCAGCACCATAGAGCCTTACTTCACACTGTCTAACATCTCTCTGTCCTCTCAGCACCATAGAGCCTTACTTCACACTGTCTAACATCTATCTGTCTTCTCAGCACCATAGAGCCTTACTTCACACTGTCTAACATCTATCTGTCCTCTCAGCACCATAGAGCCTTACTTCACACTGTCTAACATCTATCTGTCCTCTCAGCACCATAGAGCCTTACTTCACACTGTCTAACATCTCTCTGTCCTCTCAGCACCATAGAGCCTTACTTCACACTGTCTAACATCTATCTGTCCTCTCAGCACCATAGAGCCTTACTTCACACTGTCTAACATCTATCTGTCCTCTCAGCACCATAGAGCCTTACTTCACACTGTCTAACATCTATCTGTCCTCTCAGCACCATAGAGCCTTACTTCACACCTTCTAACATCTATCCGTCCTCTCAGCACCATAGAGCGTTACTTCACACTGTCTAACATCTATCTGTCCTCTCAGCACCATAGAGCCTTACTTCACACTGTCTAACATCTATCTGTCCTCTCAGCACCATAGAGCCTTACTTCACACTGTCTAACATCTCTCTGTCCTCTCAGCACCATAGAGCCTTACTTCACACTGTCTAACATCTCTCTGTCCTCTCAGCACCATAGAGCCTTACTTCACACTGTCTAACATCTCTCTGTCCTCTCAGCACTATAGAGCCTTACTTCACACTGTCTAACATATATCTGTCCTCTCAGCACCATAGAGCCTTACTTCACACTGTCTAACATCTCTCTGTCCTCTCAGCACCATAGAGCCTTACTTCACACTGTCTAACATCTATCTGTCCTCTCAGCACCATAGAGCCTTACTTCACACTGTCTAACATCCCTCTGTCCTCTCAGCACCATAGAGCCTTACTTCACACTGTCTAACATCTATCTGTCCTCTCAGCACCATAGAGCCTTACTTCACACTGTCTAACATCTATCTGTCCTCTCAGCACCATAGAGCCTTACTTCACACTGTCAAACATCTATCTGTCCTCTCAGCACCATAGAGCCTTACTTCACACTGTCTAACATATCTCTGTCCTCTCAGCACCATAGAGCCTTACTTCACACTGTCTAATATCTCTCTGTCCTCTCAGCACCATAGAGCCTTACTTCACACTGTCTAACATCTCTCTGTCCTCTCAGCACCATAGAGCCTTACTTCACACTGTCTAACATCTCTCTGTCCTCTCAGCACCATAGAGCCTTACTTCACACTGTCTAACATCTATCTGTCCTCTCAGCACCATAGAGCCTTACTTCACACTGTCTAACATCTATCTGTCCTCTCAGCACCATAGAGCCTTACTTCACACTGTCTATCATCTCTCTGTCCTCTCAGCACCATAGAGCCTTACTTCACACCTTCTAACATCTATCCGTCCTCTCAGCACCATAGAGCCTTACTTCACACTGTCTAACATCTATCTGTCCTCTCAGCACCATAGAGCCTTACTTCACACTGTCTAACATCTCTCTGTCCTCTCAGCACCATAGAGCCTTACTTCACACTGTCTAACATCTCTCTGTCCTCTCAGCACCATAGAGCCTTACTTCACACTGTCTAACATCTCTCTGTCCTCTCAGCACTATAGAGCCTTACTTCACACTGTCTAACATCTCTCTGTCCTCTCAGCACCATAGAGCCTTACTTCACACTGTCTAACATCTATCTGTCCTCTCAGCACCATAGAGCCTTACTTCACACTGTCTAACATATCTCTGTCCTCTCAGCACCATAGAGCCTTACTTCACACTGTCTAACATCTATCTGTCCTCTCAGCACCATAGAGCCTTACTTCACACTGTCTAACATCTCTCTGTCCTCTCAGCACTATAGAGCCTTACTTCACACTGTCTAACATCTCTCTGTCCTCTCAGCACCATAGAGCCTTACTTCACACTGTCTAACATCTATCTGTCCTCTCAGCACCATAGAGCCTTACTTCACACTGTCTAACATCTCTCTGTCCTCTCAGCACCATAGAGCCTTACTTCACACTGTCTAACATATCTCTGTCCTCTCAGCACCATAGAGCCTTACTTCACACTGTCTAACATCTATCTGTCCTCTCAGCACCATAGAGCCTTACTTCACACTGTCTAACATCTCTCTGTCCTCTCAGCACCATAGAGCCTTACTTCACACTGTCTAACATCTATCTGTCCTCTCAGCACCATAGAGCCTTACTTCACACTGTCTAACATATCTCTGTCCTCTCAGCACCATAGAGCCTTACTTCACACTGTCTAACATCTCTCTGTCCTCTCAGCACCATAGAGCCTTACTTCACACTGTCTAACATCTCTCTGTCCTCTCAGCACTATAGAGCCTTACTTCACACTGTCTAACATCTCTCTGTCCTCTCAGCACCATAGAGCCTTACTTCACACTGTCTAACATCTATCTGTCCTCTCAGCACCATAGAGCCTTACTTCACACTGTCTAACATCTCTCTGTCCTCTCAGCACCATAGAGCCTTACTTCACACTGTCTAACATATCTCTGTCCTCTCAGCACCATAGAGCCTTACTTCACACTGTCTAACATCTATCTGTCCTCTCAGCACCATAGAGCCTTACTTCACACTGTCTAACATCTCTCTGTCCTCTCAGCACCATAGAGCCTTACTTCACACTGTCTAACATCTCTCTGTCCTCTCAGCACCATAGAGCCTTACTTCACACTGTCTAACATCTCTCTGTCCTCTCAGCACTATAGAGCCTTACTTCACACTGTCTAACATATATCTGTCCTCTCAGCACCATAGAGCCTTACTTCACACTGTCTAACATCTATCTGTCCTCTCAGCACCATAGAGCCTTACTTCACACTGTCTAACATCTATCTGTCCTCTCAGCACCATAGAGCCTTACTTCACACTGTCTAACATATCTCTGTCCTCTCAGCACCATAGAGCCTTACTTCACACTGTCTAACATCTATCTGTCCTCTCAGCACCATAGAGCCTTACTTCACACTGTCTAACATCTCTCTGTCCTCTCAGCACTATAGAGCCTTACTTCACACTGTCTAACATATATCTGTCCTCTCAGCACCATAGAGCCTTACTTCACACTGTCTAACATCTCTCTGTCCTCTCAGCACCATAGAGCCTTACTTCACACTGTCTAACATCTATCTGTCCTCTCAGCACCATAGAGCCTTACTTCACACTGTCTAACATCTCTCTGTCCTCTCAGCACCATAGAGCCTTACTTCACACTGTCTAACATCTATCTGTCCTCTCAGCACCATAGAGCCTTACTTCACACTGTCTAACATCTATCTGTCCTCTCAGCACCATAGAGCCTTACTTCACACTGTCAAACATCTATCTGTCCTCTCAGCACCATAGAGCCTTACTTCACACTGTCTAACATATCTCTGTCCTCTCAGCACCATAGAGCCTTACTTCACACTGTCTAACATCTCTCTGTCCTCTCAGCACCATAGAGCCTTACTTCACACTGTCTAACATCTCTCTGTCCTCTCAGCACCATAGAGCCTTACTTCACACTGTCTAACATCTCTCTGTCCTCTCAGCACCATAGAGCCTTACTTCACACTGTCTAACATCTCTCTGTCCTCTCAGCACCATAGAGCCTTACTTCACACTGTCTAACATCTATCTGTCCTCTCAGCACCATAGAGCCTTACTTCACACTGTCTAACATCTCTCTGTCCTCTCAGCACCATAGAGCCTTACTTCACACTGTCTAACATCTATCGTCCTCTCAGCACCATAGAGCCTTACTTCACACTGTCTAACATCTATCTGTCCTCTCAGCACCATAGAGCCTTACTTCACACTGTCTAACATCTCTCTGTCCTCTCAGCACCATAGAGCCTTACTTCACACTGTCTAACATCTCTCTGTCCTCTCAGCACCATAGAGCCTTACTTCACACTGTCTAACATCTCTCTGTCCTCTCAGCACCATAGAGCCTTACTTCACACTGTCTAACATCTCTCTGTCCTCTCAGCACCATAGAGCCTTACTTCACACTGTCTAACATCTATCTGTCCTCTCAGCACCATAGAGCCTTACTTCACACTGTCTAACATCTCTCTGTCCTCTCAGCACCATAGAGCCTTACTTCACACTGTCTAACATATATCTGTCCTCTCAGCACCATAGAGCCTTACTTCACACTGTCTAACATCTCTCTGTCCTCTCAGCACCATAGAGCCTTACTTCACACTGTCTAACATCTCTCTGTCCTCTCAGCACTATAGAGCCTTACTTCACACTGTCTAACATCTCTCTGTCCTCTCAGCACCATAGAGCCTTACTTCACACTGTCTAACATCTCTCTGTCCTCTCAGCACCATAGAGCCTTACTTCACACTGTCTAACATCTCTCTGTCCTCTCAGCACTATAGAGCCTTACTTCACACTGTCTAACATATATCTGTCCTCTCAGCACCATAGAGCCTTACTTCACACTGTCTAACATCTCTCTGTCCTCTCAGCACCATAGAGCCTTACTTCACACTGTCTAACATCTATCTGTCCTCTCAGCACCATAGAGCCTTACTTCACACTGTCTAACATCCCTCTGTCCTCTCAGCACCATAGAGCCTTACTTCACACTGTCTAACATCTATCTGTCCTCTCAGCACCATAGAGCCTTACTTCACACTGTCTAACATCTATCTGTCCTCTCAGCACCATAGAGCCTTACTTCACACTGTCAAACATCTATCTGTCCTCTCAGCACCATAGAGCCTTACTTCACACTGTCTAACATATCTCTGTCCTCTCAGCACCATAGAGCCTTACTTCACACTGTCTAATATCTCTCTGTCCTCTCAGCACCATAGAGCCTTACTTCACACTGTCTAACATCTCTCTGTCCTCTCAGCACCATAGAGCCTTACTTCACACTGTCTAACATCTCTCTGTCCTCTCAGCACCATAGAGCCTTACTTCACACTGTCTAACATCTCTCTGTCCTCTCAGCACCATAGAGCCTTACTTCACACTGTCTAACATCTATCTGTCCTCTCAGCACCATAGAGCCTTACTTCACACTGTCTAACATCTATCTGTCCTCTCAGCACCATAGAGCCTTACTTCACACTGTCTAACATCTCTCTGTCCTCTCAGCACCATAGAGCCTTACTTCACACTGTCTAACATCTATCTGTCCTCTCAGCACCATAGAGCCTTACTTCACACTGTCTAACATCTATCTGTCCTCTCAGCACCATAGAGCCTTACTTCACACTGTCTAACATCTCTCTGTCCTCTCAGCACCATAGAGCCTTACTTCACACTGTCTAACATCTCTCTGTCCTCTCAGCACCATAGAGCCTTACTTCACACTGTCTAACATCTCTCTGTCCTCTCAGCACTATAGAGCCTTACTTCACACTGTCTAACATCTCTCTGTCCTCTCAGCACCATAGAGCCTTACTTCACACTGTCTAACATCTATCTGTCCTCTCAGCACCATAGAGCCTTACTTCACACTGTCTAACATCTCTCTGTCCTCTCAGCACCATAGAGCCTTACTTCACACTGTCTAACATATCTCTGTCCTCTCAGCACCATAGAGCCTTACTTCACACTGTCTAACATCTATCTGTCCTCTCAGCACCATAGAGCCTTACTTCACACTGTCTAACATCTCTCTGTCCTCTCAGCACTATAGAGCCTTACTTCACACTGTCTAACATCTCTCTGTCCTCTCAGCACCATAGAGCCTTACTTCACACTGTCTAACATCTATCTGTCCTCTCAGCACCATAGAGCCTTACTTCACACTGTCTAACATCTCTCTGTCCTCTCAGCACCATAGAGCCTTACTTCACACTGTCTAACATATCTCTGTCCTCTCAGCACCATAGAGCCTTACTTCACACTGTCTAACATCTCTCTGTCCTCTCAGCACCATAGAGCCTTACTTCACACTGTCTAACATCTATCTGTCCTCTCAGCACCATAGAGCCTTACTTCACACTGTCTAACATCTATCTGTCCTCTCAGCACCATAGAGCCTTACTTCACACTGTCTAACATCTATCTGTCCTCTCAGCACCATAGAGCCTTACTTCACACTGTCTAACATCTATCTGTCCTCTCAGCACCATAGAGCCTTACTTCACACTGTCTAACATCTATCTGTCCTCTCAGCACCATAGAGCCTTACTTCACACTTCTAACATCTATCTGTCCTCTCAGCACCATAGAGCCTTACTTCACACTGTCTAACATCTCTCTGTCCTCTCAGCACCATAGAGCCTTACTTCACACTGTCTAACATCTCTCTGTCCTCTCAGCACCATAGAGCCTTACTTCACACTGTCTAACATCTATCTGTCCTCTCAGCACCATAGAGCCTTACTTCACACTGTCTAACATCTATCTGTCCTCTCATCACCATAGAGCCTTACTTCACACTGTCTGACATCTATCTGTCCTCTCAGCACTATAGAGCCTTACTTCACACTGTCTAACATCTCTCTGTCCTCTCAGCACCATAGAGCCTTACTTCACACTGTCTAACATCTATCTGTCCTCTCAGCACCATAGAGCCTTACTTCACACTGTCTAACATCTCTCTGTCCTCTCAGCACCATAGAGCCTTACTTCACACTGTCTAACATATCTCTGTCCTCTCAGCACCATAGAGCCTTACTTCACACTGTCTAACATCTCTCTGTCCTCTCAGCACCATAGAGCCTTACTTCACACTGTCTAACATCTCTCTGTCCTCTCAGCACTATAGAGCCTTACTTCACACTGTCTAACATCTCTCTGTCCTCTCAGCACCATAGAGCCTTACTTCACACTGTCTAACATCTATCTGTCCTCTCAGCACCATAGAGCCTTACTTCACACTGTCTAACATCTCTCTGTCCTCTCAGCACCATAGAGCCTTACTTCACACTGTCTAACATATCTCTGTCCTCTCAGCACCATAGAGCCTTACTTCACACTGTCTAACATCTCTCTGTCCTCTCAGCACCATAGAGCCTTACTTCACACTGTCTAACATCTATCTGTCCTCTCAGCACCATAGAGCCTTACTTCACACTGTCTAACATCTATCTGTCCTCTCAGCACCATAGAGCCTTACTTCACACTGTCTAACATCTATCTGTCCTCTCAGCACCATAGAGCCTTACTTCACACTGTCTAACATCTATCTGTCCTCTCAGCACCATAGAGCCTTACTTCACACTGTCTAACATCTATCTGTCCTCTCAGCACCATAGAGCCTTACTTCACACCTTCTAACATCTATCCGTCCTCTCAGCACCATAGAGCCTTACTTCACACTGTCTAACATCTCTCTGTCCTCTCAGCACCATAGAGCCTTACTTCACACTGTCTAACATCTCTCTGTCCTCTCAGCACCATAGAGCCTTACTTCACACTGTCTAACATCTATCTGTCCTCTCAGCACCATAGAGCCTTACTTCACACTGTCTAACATCTATCTGTCCTCTCATCACCATAGAGCCTTACTTCACACTGTCTGACATCTATCTGTCCTCTCAGCACCATAGAGCCTTACTTCACACTGTCTAACATCTATCTGTCCTCTCAGCACCATAGAGCCTTACTTCACACCTTCTAACATCTATCCGTCCTCTCAGCATCACAGAGCCTTACTTCACACTGTCTAACATCTCTCTGTCCTCTCAGCACCATAGAGCCTTACTTCACACTGTCTGACATCTTGGATTATGTCATATATTGTGTATTTAAAGGGCCAATCTGCAGTTGGTTCATCCATGTTTTGACTTTATACCCATTGATTCTTGAAGAATAGAACTTCTTTTCATACCCCAACGGAACCCCCAAAATAATATAAAAGTTAGTTTTATTGTTTTAAAAACAATGTACTTAAAAAAAAAGAAAACATAGTTTAAACTGCAGATTGTCCCTTTAAATTGAACCCTGTAAAATCTTTGCACTGAGCCTTCTTCTATTACCCCCCCTCTCTCTCTCCTTTAGGATGACACTGAGCCCTACTTCATAGGGATCTTCTGTTTTGAGTCAGGCATTAAGATCCTGGCTCTAGGATTTGCCTTCCATAAGAACTCCTACATAAGGAACGGATGGAATGCCATGGACTTCGTAGTAGTATGCACAGGGTGAGTGTTGAGAAACACACACACGCCCACACACACACACCCACTCCCACACAAATGCAAAGATAAACTCAAACATGAGTTAACACCAGTGTATACACAGTAGCCAGTAGACACAGTACGCCCGCACGCATGCACCCAAACACGCTACACACACATTCACTGAAACAAGAAGCTGCTGGGAACCACGTTGAAAACACAGACATTCACACCGACAAACAGATCATGTGATCACATGCTAGAGAGAGGGGAGTCATATATGTATGTATGTATGTATGTATGTATGTATGTATGTATGTATGTATGTATGTACAGTGGGGAGAACAAGTATTTGATACACTGCCAATTTTGCAGGTTTTCTTACTTACAAAGCATGTAGAGGTCTGTAATATTTTATCATATGTACACTTCAACTGTGAGAGATGGAATCTAAAACAAAAATCTAGAAAATCACATTGTATGATTTTTTAAGTAATTAATTTGCATTTTATTGCATGACATAAGTATTTGATACATCAGAAAAGCAGAACTTAATATTTGGTACAGAAACCTTTGTTTGCAATTACAGAGATCATTTGTTGGCTGTAGTTCTTTACCAGGTTTGCACACACTGCAGCAGGGATTTTGGCCCACTCCTCCATACAGACCTTCTCCAGATCCTTCAGGTTTCGGGGCTGTCGCTGGGCAATACGGACTTTCAGCTCCCTCCAAAGATTTTCTGTTGGGTTCAGGTCTGGAGACGGGCTAGGCCACTACAGGACCTTGAGATGCTTCTTACGGACCCACTCCTTAGTTGCCCTGGCTGTGTGTTTCGGGTCGTTGTCATGCTGGAAGACCCAGCCACGACCCATCTTCAATGCTCTTACTGAGGGAAGGAGGTTGTTGGCCAAGATCTCGCGATACATGGCCCCATCCATCCTCCCCTCAATACGGTGCAGTCGTCCTGTCCCCTTTGCAGAAAAGCATCCCCAAAGAATGATGTTTCCACCTGTACTCATCCTTCTTCTTCCTCCAAACACGGCGAGTTGAGTTTAGACCAAAAAGCTCTATTTTTGTCTCATCAGACCACATGACCATCTCCCATTCCTCCTCTGGATCATCCAGATGGTCATTGGCAAACTTCAGACGGGCCTGGACATGCGCTGGCTTGAGCAGGGGGACCTTGCGTGCGCTGCAGGATTTTAATCCATGACGGCGTAGTGTGTTACTAATGGTTTTCTTTGAGACTGTGGTCCCAGCTCTCTTCAGGTCATTGACCAGGTCCTGCCGTGTAGTTCTGGGCTTATCCCTCACCTTCCTCATGATCATTGATGCCCCACGAGGTGAGATCTTGCATGGAGCCCCAGACCGAGGGTGATTGACCGTCATCTTGAACTTCCATTTTCTAATAATTGCACCAACAGTTGTTGCCTTCTCACCAAGCTGCTTGCCTATTGTCCTGTAGCCCATCCCAGCCTTGTGCAGGTCTACAATTTGATCCCTGATGTCCTTACACAGCTCCCTGGTCTTGGCCATTGTGGAGAGGTTGGCGTCTGTTTGATTGAGTGTGTGGACAGCTTCTTAAAGAAAAACTAACAGGTCTGTGAGGGCCGGAATTCTTACTGGTTGGTAGGTGATCAAATACTTATGTCATGCAATAAAATGCAAGTGAATTCCTTAAAAATCATACAATGTGATTTTCTGGATTTTTGTTTTAGATTCCGTCTCTCACAGTTGAAGTGTACCTATGATAAAAATTACAGACCTCTACATGCTTTAAGTAGGAAAACCTGCAAAATCAGCAGTGTATCAAATACTTGTTCTCCCCACTGTATGTATGTATGTATGTATGTATGTATGTATGTATGTATGTATGTATGTATGTATGTATGTATGTATGTATGTATGTATGTATGTATGCTAGTGCTTGTGTGTGTGCATGTGTGCCTACGTGCCAATGTGTATGCGTGTGTACATGCAAATGTATTAAAACGTATGAAAATGAATGCACTCCCTACTGTCAGTCGCTCTGGATAAGAGTGACATCTCTGTTCAGTCTAACCCTGGAATGTAATGAAATTCCAAAGATCTGGAAATCAGCATTTGTCCTACCACTTTTAAAAGGGGGAGATCCAACTCTTTTAAATAATTATAGGCCAATCTCAAAGCTGTCACCCCTGGTGAAAATACTTGAAACCCTTATAAGTGAACAGCTAAAATAGTTTTTATTTACTAACTCTATTTTATCAATGTACCAATCGGGCTTCAGGAAGCAGCATAGCACAATTACAGCAGCCATGAAGGTTTTAAATGATATCACTGAAGCCATTGACAAAAAACAGCACTGTCTCACTTTTTATTGATCTCTCTAAGGCTTTTGATACAGTTGATCATGCTATACTAAGGCAGAGATTGTCGAGTGTAGGTCTTTCGGAGCATGCAGTTGCATGGTTTGCTAACTATCTGTCTGATAGAACTGAATGGTGTTCCCCAAGGCTCTGTACTTGGTCCTCTCTTATTCACTATTTTAAAAATGATTTAGACGAAATGTCCAAAATGCACAACTTCATTTTTATGCTGATACTGTTATTTACTGTTGTGCCTCGTCTCTTACAAAAGCTTTCCAGAACATGCAAACTGCTTTTTATACTGTTCAACATACCCTGTGTCAATTAAAGCTTATCCTCAATACTGACAAAACTAAACTAATGGTGTTCTCTAATGCAAGAAATAGACCTCTGAACCTTTCACCTATTACTACCTGTCAGGGCAAGGAGATTGAGGTTGTAACCTCATAAATATCTTGGAATTTTAATTGATGACGGCCTCTCTTTTAAATTGTATATTCAACAACTTACAAAACAATTGAATCTGAAATTGGGATTTTATTTTAGGAATAAGGCCTGTTTTTCTTTTGAAGCCAGAAGGAGGCTAGTGTCAGCTACATTTATGCCTTTACTAGACTATGGGGATATTTTATATATGAATGCTTCCGCTCAGTGTTTGAGAGCAATTGACACTCTTTACCATGGCACTTTGAGATTTATTTTAAACTGCAAAACCCTTACGCACCACTGCACTTTGTATACCAGGGTTGGCTGGCCTTCTCTAGTCACTCGTAGGCTCAGTCACTGGTAGACTTTTATTTACAAAGCCATTTTGGGTTTACTACCTTTTTATTTGTGCATTTTTATTGTTCAGAAATGTGGCGGGTACTCTCTTCGTTCGCTGGACTTTATCCAAATGTCCGAACTGAATTTGATAAAAGGGCTTTTATGTACTCTGCGCCATCGTCTTGGAACACCTTACAAAATACTTTTAAACTGGAAGAACTTGTCCCGATTGGTGTTTTTAAATCACTGATGAAGGATTTTGAGGCTGATTCCCTGACTGGTCAATGTTTTTAATTTGCTGTTTTATACTCTTGTGAATTCAATGGTTTTAACTAGATTACTTGTAGTTTTTCATGTTGTCTGTCTGTACATTTTTTTTGTAATGACTTGGTGCTGCCTATCTTGGCCAGGGTGCTCTTGAAAAATAGATTTTAATCTCAATGAGCCCTTCCTGGTTAAATTAAGATTAATAAATAAATAAAATAAGTGACTAAAATGTCAACAACAAAAAATGTGAGTGTGTGTGTGTGTGTGTGTGTGTGTGTGTGTGTGTGTGTGTGTGTGTGTGTGTGTGTGTGTGTGTGTGTGTGTGTGTGTGTGTGTGTGTGTCTGAATGCGTACATGCATTCCTACATGCAAATACTCGTGTGTGTTGTGCCGTGTGTGTATAAGTGTGTGTGTGTGTGTGTGTCTCTGCTCTCCCACCTTAGTGAGTGTACTCAGACAGAGACAGGATCACAGCAGCACTGCAGGGAGAGGCAGCCAGGGGAGAGAACAAATGTCACATCAACACTGAGAGAGAGGGCAGGGAGGATGAGAGAGGGCAGGGAGGATGAGAGAGGGCAGGGAGGATGAGAGAGGGCAGGGAGGATGAGAGTGAGAGAGAAAGCAAGAGAGAGGGTAGGAGGGGGAGTGGGAGAGAGAAAGGGGAGAGAGAGGGGGGAAAAGGAAATGGAGAAAATAATATATGAAGAGAATGAAGAGAGGAGAGGACACAGGAGACATGCACGCCTCTCTCCTACCTCCATTCCTATGACATCCTCATCTCTCTCTCTCTCTCTCTCTCTCTCTCTCCCGACATGTCCTCCAGCTATTGTCTGAGTGCTCTGTGTGCGTGACAGACTCTCTCATCCTCTTTTCCCCTGTTCCTCTCTCCCTCTTTTACTCCTCTTTACCTGTTTTGCTATGCCTCTGTCATCCCCTCTTTTTACTCTCGCCCTTCTCTCTATCCCTCTGCTCCTGTGTCGTTCTCTATCTATTTAGTTTCTTTCTCTCCCTATTCATCTGTTCATTTCTTTCCATCTCTCTCCCCTCTCTGCATCCATTATTGCATCCCTGTCATTCCCAATCTTTTTTCTAGCTTCCTTCCTCATTCCTTACTTTCCTGTGTACTCTTTCCTTACAGTAACAGACAGACAGAGTTGTGTGACAGAGAGATATCTCATTTAAATATAGTATCAATCCATAGGTTCAATAGGTTTTAGTGTTGGCATGTGTAGGTGTTCTGTGTATAGGTGTGTTTGTGTGTATTTGTACCCTTTATACTAAAGGGTCAGTAGCTGGGATTCTCTTTGTCTCTCTCTCTCAGTGTGTGTTACAGTGCTGTATAGTTAGTCATTGAGGTGCTAGTGAGTTGTACTCAAACTGACAGTCTGTCTCTATGACTTAATAGGCCAGACTATGAAACCTGCTCTGTCCTAACATACTTAAGTCTGAGAGAGAGAGAGAGAGAGAGAGAGAGAGAGAGAGAGAGAGAGAGAGAGAGAGAATAGTGGAAGTGAGTAATAGAAGAAGAGAGGGATAAGCTGGTTAGAGGTGGTTAGAGGCAGGTAGCCTAGTGGTTAGAGGCAGGTAGCCTAGTGGTTAGAGGAAGGTAGCCTAGTGGTTAGAGGCAGGTAGCCTAGTGGTTAGAGGCAGGTAGCCTAGTGGTTAGAGGCAGGTAGCCTAGTGGTTAGAGGCAGGTAGCCTAGTGGTTAGAGGCAGGTAGCCTAGTGGTTAGAGGAAGGTAGCCTAGTGGTTAGAGGCAGGTAGCCTAGTGGTTAGAGACAGGTAGCCTAGTGGTTAGAGGAAGGTAGCCTGGTGGTTAGAGGAAGGTAGCCTGGTGGTTAGAGGAAGGTAGCCTGGTGGTTAGAGGAAGGTAGCCTAGTGGTTAGAGGCAGGTAGCCTGGTGGTTAGAGGAAGGTTGCCTGGTGGTTAGAGGAAGGTAGCCTGGTGGTTAGAGGAAGGTAGCCTGGCAGTTAACCCACTGTTCCTCGGCCCGTCATTGTAAATAAGACTTTGTTCCTAAGTGACTTGCCTGTAATCCTGTGTGCGTCTCTCAGATCCCTCACGCCTCGCTGGGAGAGAGAGAGACACACACAGAAAGAGAGAGAGACAGACAGACAGAGAGAGAGACAGACATAGAGAGACAGAGAGAGAGAGAGACAGAGAGAGAAGGAGAGACATAGAGAGAGAGAGACAGAGAGACACACAGATAGAGAGAGAAAGAGAGAGAGACAGACAGACAGAGAGAGACAGAGAGAGAGAGAGACAGAGAGAGACAGAGAGAGAGAGAGAGACATGGAGAGAGAGAGAGAGAGACAGACAGAGAGAGACAGAGAGAGAGACAGAGAGAGACAGGGAGAGAGAGAGAGAGAGAGAGAGACAGAGAGAGAGACAGAGAGAGAGAGACAGAGATACAGAGGAGAGAGAGACAGAGAGAGAGAGAGAGACAGAGAGAGAGAGAGACAGAGAGAGACAGGGAGAGAGAGAGAGAGACAGAGAGAGAGACAAGAGAGAGAGAGACAGAGATACAGAGGAGAGAGACAGAGAGAGACAGACAGAGATACAGAGGAGAGAGAGACAGAGAGAGAGAGAGAGACAGAGAGAGAGAGAGAGAGCCACACACAGAGAAAGAGAGAGAGAGAGAGAGACAGAGAGAGAGACAGAGAGAGAGAGACAGAGATACAGAGGAGAGAGAGACAGAGAGACAGAGAGAGAGAGAGCCACACACAGAGAAAGAGAGAGAGAGAGGGGAGAGGAGGGGTGTAACTGTAGAAGCAATATACTTATAAAGAGAGATGGAGGTTTGTACAATAGTTGAGGGAGGAGAGAGAAGGGAATACCAAAAGGGGAAGGCAGATACATACACTACATTACCAAAAGTATGTGGACACTTGCTCGTTGAACGTCTCATTCCAAAATCATGGGCATTAATATGGGTTAGTCCCCCTTTGCTGCTATAAAAGCCTCCACTCTTCTGGGAAGGCTTTCCACTAGATGTTGGAACATTGCTGCGGGGACTTCCATTCAGCTACAAGAGCGTTAGTGAGGTCAGGCCTCTGATGTTGGCGATTAGGCCTGGCTCGTAGTTGGCGTTCCAAGTCATCCCAAATGTGTTCGATGGGGTTGAGGTCAGGGTTCTGTGCAGGCCAGTCAAGTTCTTCCACACCGATCTCGAAAAACAATTTCTGTATGGACCTCGCTTTGTGCACGGGGGCATTGTCATGCTGAAACAGGAAAGGGCCTTCCCCAAACTGTTGCTACAAAGTTGGAAGCACAGAATTGCCTAGAATGTCATTGTATGCTGTAGCGTTAACATTGCCCTTCACTGGAATTAAGGGGCCTAGCCGAACCATGAAAAACAGCCTCAGACCATTATTAATCTTCCACCAAACTTTACAGTTGGCACTATGCATTGGAGTAGGTAGCGTTCTCCTGGCATCCGCCAAACCCAGATTTGTCCGTCGGACTGCCAGATGGTGAAGCGTGTTTCATCACTCCAGAGAATGCGTTTTCACTGCTCCAGTGTCCAATGGTGGCAAGCTTTACACCACTCCAGGCAACGCTTAGCATTTCACTTGATGATCTTAGGCTTGTGTGTGGCTGCTCGCCCATGGAAACCCATTTCATGAAGCTCCAAACTACAGTGCCTTGGAAAAGTATTCATCCCCCTTGGCGTTTTTTCCTATTTTGTTTCATTACAGCCTGTAATTTAAATGTATTTTTATTTGGATTTCATGTGGTTAGAGTGTTGGACTAGTAACCGGAAGGTTGCAAGTACAAACCCCCAAGCTGACAAGGTACAAATCTGTCGTTCTGCCCCTGAACAAGGCAGTTAACCCACTGTTCCTAGGCTGTCATTTTAAATAATAATTTGTTCTTAACTGACTTGCCTAGTTAAATAAAGGTAAAATAAAAAAACGAAGAAAAAAAATGGACGTACACAAAATAGTCCAAATTGGTGAAGTGAAATTTAAAAAATAACTCAAAAAATGTAAAAGAATTATAAAAAGAAAAGTGGTGTGTGCATATGTATTCAGCCCCTTTGCTATGAAGCCCCTAAAAAGGATCTGGTGCAACCAATTACCTTCAGAAGTCACAATTAGTTAAATAAAGTCCACCTGTGTGCAATCTAAGTGTCACATGATCTGTCACATGATCTCAGTATATATACACCTGTTCTGAAAGGCCCCAGAGTCTGCAACACTGCTAAGCAAGGGTCACCACCAAGCAAGTGGCACAATGAAGACAAATGAGCTCTCCAAACAGGTCAGGGACAAAGTTGTGGAGAAGTACAGATCAGGTTTGGGTTATAAAAGAATATCAGAAACTTTGAACCCACAGAGCACCATTAAATCCATTATTAAAAAATTGAAAGAATATGGCACCACAACAAACCTGCCAAGAGAGGGCCGTCCACCCAAACTTACAGACAAAGCAAGGAGGGCATTAATCAGAGCGGCAACAAAGAGACCAAAGATAACCCTGAAGGAGCTGCAAAACTCCACAGCGGAGATTGGAGTATCTGTCCATAAGACCACTTTAAGCCGTACACGCCACAGAGCTGGACATTATGGAAGAGTGTCCAGAAAGAGCCATTGCTTAAAGAAAGAAACAAGAAAACACATTTGGTGTTCGCTAAAAGGCATGTCGGAGACTCCCCAAACATATGAAAGAAGGTACTCTGGTCAGATGAGACTAAAATTGTTTTTTTTTTGCCATCAAGGAAAATGGTAAGGCAATAAAATAGAAAAAATGCTAAGGGGGGTGAAAACTTTCGCAAGCCACTGTAACAGTTCTTGTGCTGACGTTGTTTCTAAAGGCAGTTTGAAACTCGGTAGTGAGTGTTTGCAACCAAGGAAATATGATTTTTATGCACTACGCCTTTCAGCACTCGGCGGTCCCGTTCTGTGAGCTTGAGTGGCCTACCACTTTGTGGCTGAGCCGTTGTTGCTTCTAGACGTTTCCACTTCACAATAACAGCACTTACAGTTGACCGGGACAGCTCTAGCAGGTCAGAAATGTTATGAACTGGCTTCTTTCGAAAGGTGGCATCCTATGACGGTGCCACGTTGAAAGTCAATGAGTTCTTCAGCAAAGACATTCTACTGTCAATGTTTGTCTATGGAGATTGCATGGTTGTGTGCTCGATTTTACACACCTGTCAGCAACAGTGTTGCTGAAATAGCCGAAGCCACCAATAGTAGTGTATATCTATGTATATGTTGTAAAGGGAGTAGGAAAGGAGAGCACATGAAAGGAAGATAAATCATGAAATAGAGGGAGAAGAGAAAATAGAATGAAAAGAGAAAGGATAGACAGATAACAAGGGATAGAAAGAGATGGAGAGAGTGAGGGAGAGAGAGAGTCAGTGAGAGAGAGAGAGGAGGAGCGGAACAAGCGAATGAGAGAGAGTGTGTGTGTGTGTGTGCTGCTGCAGTAACCTGTTTTTAGCTGCTGCAGATGATCAATCACCCAGTACAGCCTTGAGACACAGGAACTCTCCCCCTCTCTCTCTGTCTGTCACTCTCTGTCCCTCTCCTTCGCTCTCTCTCTCTCTCTCTCTCTCTCTCTCTCTCTCTCTCTCTCTCTCTCTCTCTCACTCTCTCTTCCTCTTGGTCTCTCTCTACCTCTCTCTCTCTCTCTCTCTCTCTCTCTCTCTCACTCTCTCTTCCTCTTGGTCTCTCTCTACCTCTCTCTCTCACTCTCTCTTCCTCTTGCTCTCTCTCTACCTCTCTCACTCTCACTCTCACTCTCTTCCTCTTGCTCTCTCTCTACCTCTCTCTCTCTCTCTCTCTCTCTCTCTTTGTGTCTCTCTCTCTCTCTTTGTGTCTCTTTCTCTCTCTCTCTCTCTCTCTCTCTACCTCTCTCTCTCTCTCTCTCTCTCTCTCACTCTCTCTTTGTGTCTCTTTCTCTCTCTCTCTCTCTCTCTCTCTCTCTTTGTGTCTCTTTCTCTCTCTCTCTCTTTGTGTCTCTTTCTCTCTCTCTCTCTCTCTTTCTCTCTCTCTCTCTCTCTCTTTGTGTCTCTTTCTCTCTATCTCAACCTTTTTCTCTGTCTCTCTGTGTCTATAACTCTTTCTATCTCATTCTCTCTTTCGCTCTTTCTCTCTTTTTGTCTCTCTCTCTTTCATTCATTTTTCTCACATGCATACACACACACACACACACACACACACACGCGCGCGCTTCGCACTTATACACAGATGTCACACACACATACACTGCTCCCAGCTGTGGTCTCTATGGTTAGCTCCTTTTGAATGGCGATTTTTCTTTTAGAAGTGTTGCTCTTTGAAGATGAAAAGCTACTGCCCTTTCTACCCACCTCTGCCCTGACACTTTGATACTACAATGACCAGGGGATGCATACATGCACACACAATACACATTTACACTTCAAACACATGCTCACTTTTCCTTCACACACCTATAAACCGTCTTCTTCTCAGCATATATACTGAGGCACATTGCCAAACAACACACTTAATACACATGCAGTATATGACTATACAGGAAGGAAGGAAGGAAGGAAAGAAGGAAAGAAAGAGAAAGAGAAAGAAGGATGGAGGGAATATGATAGGCTCATATATTTTCTCATCCCCATAAGAATTGTGAGTGTATCTGATCCTAGACCTGTGGATAAGGCAATGTAACTGTGGTCTATGGTAGTGGCCGTGTCTGAATACTTGTACTTGAGTAGAATAGAACGTTTTATATGTGAATTTTCTGAACTGTAGTATGCTTTAAATGCCAGGATGTAATACTGATTTAGGCTTTTCATCTAGTAGAATTGGATGCACACTACTGGGGAAGAGATCTTTCCAGACCCAGTGTGATTGACAACAGCTGATAATTACGTAAGATGCCTTGCTGTACAAACTGAATGTAATTGAGCATTAGATGACACATTCTAAGGATGGATGACCTAGTACGTTGATATTTGTTGCTCACTGCATTTGTTTTTACTAAACAGTACGTTCTATATAGTATGTAGCATGATATGTACGCAACATGTAGGTTGTGTATGCAAGTTAGATTTTGGACACGGCCATTGAGTTCTATCCGTAGTAGGACAGTGAGGAGCTGTCCATTGTAGAACAGTTTGGAGAACAGAGAGGAGCTGTCCATTGTAGAACAGTGAGGAGAACTGTGAGGAGCTGTCCATTGTAGAACAGTGTGGAGAACAGTGAGGAGCTGTCCATTGTAGAACGGTTTGGAGAACAGTGAGGAGCTGTCCATTGTAGAACAGTGTGGAGAACAGAGAGGAGCTGTCCATTGTAGAACAGTGAGGAGCTGTCCATTGTAGAACAGTGAGGAGAACTGTGAGGAGCTGTCCATTGTAGAACAGTGTGGAGAACAGTGAGGAGCTGTCCATTGTAGAACAGTGAGGAGCTGTCCATTGTAGAACAGTGTGGAGAACAGAGAGGAGCTGTCCATTGTAGAACAGTGTGGGGAACAGTGAGGAGCTGTCCATTGTAGAACCGTGTGGAGAACAGAGAGGAGCTGTCCATTGTAGAACAGTGTGGAGAACAGAGAGGAGCTGTCCATTGTAGAACAGTGTGGAGAACAGAGAGGAGCTGTCCATTGTAGAACAGTGTGGAGAACAGTGAGGAGATGTCCATTGTAGAACAGTGTGGAGAACAGAGAGGAGCTGTCCATTGTAGAACAGTGTGGAGAACAGTGAGGAACTGTCCATTGTAGAACAGTGTGGAGAACAGAGAGGAGCTGTCCATTGTAGAACAGTGTGGAGAACAGTGAGGAGCTGCCCATTGTAGAACAGTGTGGAGAACAGAGAGGAGCTGTCCATTGTAGAACAGTGTGGAGAACAGTGAGGAGCTGTCCATTGTAGAACAGTGTGGAGAACAGAGAGGAGCTGTCCATTGTAGAACAGTGTGGAGAACAGAGAGGAGCTGTCCATTGTAGAACAGTGTGGAGAACAGAGAGGAGCTGTCCATTGTAGAACAGTGTGGAGAACAGAGAGGAGCTGTCCATTGTAGAACAGTGTGGAGAACAGTGAGGAGCTGTCCATTGTAGAACAGTTTGGAGAACAGAGAGGAGCTGTCCATTGTAGAACAGTGTGGAGAACAGTGAGGAGCTGTCCATTGTAGAACAGTGTGTAGAACAGTGAGGAGCTGTCCATTGTAGAACAGTGTGGAGCTGTCCATTGTAGAACAGTGAGGAGCTGTCCATTGTAGAACAGTGTGGAGAACAGTGAGGAGCTGTCCATTGTAGAACAGTGTGGAGAACAGAGAGGAGCTGTCCATTGTAGAACAGTGTGGAGAACAGTGTGGAGCTGTCCATTGTAGAACAGGGTGTAGAACAGTGAGGAGCTGTCCATTGTAGAACAGTGTGTAGAACAGTGAGGAGCTGTCCATTGTAGAACAGTGAGGAGAACTGTGAGGAGCTGTCCATTGTAGAACAGTGTGGAGAACTGTGAGGAGCTGTCCATTGTAGAACAGTGTGGAGAACTGTGAGGAGCTGTCCATTGTAGAACAGTGTGGAGAACAGTGAGGAGCTGTCCATTGTAGAACAGTGAGGAGCTGTCCATTGTAGAACAGTGTGGAGAACAGAGAGGAGCTGTCCATTGTAGAACAGTGAGGAGCTGTCCATTGTAGAACAGTGTGGAGAACAGTGAGGAGCTGTCCATTGTAGAACAGTGTGGAGAACAGAGAGGAGCTGTCCATTGTAGAACAGTTTGGAGAACAGTGAGGAGCTGCCCATTGTAGAACAGTGTGGAGAACAGAGAGGAGCTGTCCATTGTAGAACAGTGTGGAGAACAGTGAGGAGCTGTCCATTGTAGAACAGTTTGGAGAACAGAGAGGAGCTGTCCATTGTAGAACAGTGAGGAGAACTGTGAGGAGCTGTCCATTGTAGAACAGTGTGGAGAACAGTGAGGAGCTGTCCATTGTAGAACGGTTTGGAGAACAGTGAGGAGCTGTCCATTGTAGAACAGTGTGGAGAACAGAGAGGAGCTGTCCATTGTAGAACAGTGAGGAGCTGTCCATTGTAGAACAGTGAGGAGAACTGTGAGGAGCTGTCCATTGTAGAACAGTGTGGAGAACAGTGAGGAGCTGTCCATTGTAGAACAGTGGAGAACAGTGAGGAGCTGTCCATTGTAGAACAGTGTGGAGAACAGAGAGGAGCTGTCCATTGTAGAACAGTGTGGAGAACAGTGAGGAGCTGTCCATTGTAGAACAGTGTGGAGAACAGAGAGGAGCTGTCCATTGTAGAACAGTGTGGAGAACAGAGAGGAGCTGTCCATTGTAGAACAGTGTGGAGAACAGAGAGGAGCTGTCCATTGAAGAACAGTGTGGAGAACAGAGAGGAGCTGTCCATTGTAGAACAGTGTGGAGAACAGTGAGGAGGAGCTGTCCATTGTAGAACAGTGTGGAGAACAGAGAGGAGCTGTCCATTGTAGAACAGTGTGGAGAACAGTGAGGAGGAGCTGTCCACTGTAGAACAGTGTGGAGAACAGAGAGAGCTGTCCATTGTAGAACAGTGTGGAGAACAGTGAGGAGCTGTCCATTGTAGAACAGTGTGGAGAACAGAGAGGAGCTGTCCATTGTAGAACAGTGTGGAGAACAGTGAGGAGCTGTCCATTGTAGAACAGTGTGGAGAACAGAGAGAGCTGTCCATTGTAGAACAGTGTGGAGAACTGTGTAGAACCATTGTAGAACAGTGTGGAGAACAGAGAGGAGCTGTCCATTGTAGAACAGTGTGGAGAACAGTGAGGAGCTGTCCATTGTAGAACAGTGTGGAGAACAGAGAGGAGCTGTCCATTGTAGAACAGTGTGGAGAACAGTGAGGAGCTGTCCATTGTAGAACAGTGTGGAGAACAGAGAGGAGCTGTCCATTGTAGAACAGTGTGGAGAACAGAGAGGAGCTGTCCATTGTAGAACAGTGTGGAGAACAGAGAGGAGCTGTCCATTGTAGAACAGTGTGGAGAACAGTGAGGAGCTGTCCATTGTAGAACAGTGTGGAGAACAGAGAGGAGCTGTCCATTGTAGAACAGTGTGGAGAACAGTGAGGAGCTGTCCATTGTAGAACAGTGTGGAGAACAGAGAGGAGCTGTCCATTGTAGAACAGTGTGGAGAACAGTGAGGAGCTGTCCATTGTAGAACAGTGTGGAGAACAGAGAGGAGCTGTCCATTGTAGAACAGTGTGGAGAACAGTGAGGAGCTGTCCATTGTAGAACAGTGTGGAGAACAGAGGAGCTGTCCATTGTAGAACAGTGTGGAGAACAGAGAGGAGCTGTCCAGTGTGTAGCTGAGAACAGTGTGGAGAACAGTGAGGAGCTGTCCATTGTAGAACAGTGTGGAGAACAGAGGAGCTGTCCATTGTAGAACAGTGTGGAGAACAGTGAGGAGCTGTCCATTGTAGAACAGTTGGAGAACAGTGAGGAGCTGTCCATTGTAGAACAGTGTGGAGAACAGTGAGGAGCTGTCCATTGTAGAACAGTGTGGAGAACAGTGAGGAGCTGTCCATTGTAGAACAGTGAGGAGCTGTCCATTGTAGAACAGTGTGGAGAACAGTGAGGAGCTGTCCATTGTAGAACAGTGTGGAGAACAGTGAGGAGCTGTCCATTGTAGAACAGTGTGGAGAACAGAGAGGAGCTGTCCATTGTAGAACAGTGTGGAGAACAGAGAGGAGCTGTCCATTGTAGAACAGTGTGGAGAACAGTGAGGAGCTGTCCATTGTAGAACAGTGTGTAGAACAGTGAGGAGCTGTCCATTGTAGAACAGTTTGGAGAACTGTGTGGAGCTGTCCATTGTAGAACAGTGTGGAGAACAGTGAGGAGCTGTCCATTGTAGAACAGTGTGGAGAACAGTGAGGAGCTGTCCATTGTAGAACAGTGTGTAGACCAGTGAGGAGCTGTCCATTGTAGAACAGAACAGAGCTGTCCATTGTAGAACAGTGTGGAGAACAGAGAGGAGCTGTCCATTGTAGAACAGTGTGTCCATTGAGAACAGTGGAGAGGAGCTGTCCATTGTAGAACAGTGTGTAGACCAGTGAGGAGCTGTCCATTGTAGAACAGTGTGGAGAACAGTGAGGAGCTGTCCATTGTAGAACAGTGTGGAGAACAGAGAGGAGCTGTCCATTGTAGAACAGTGTGGAGAACAGTGAGGAGCTGTCCATTGTAGAACAGTGTGGAGAACAGAGAGGAGCTGTCCATTGTAGAACAGTGTGGAGAACAGTGAGGAGCTGTCCATTGTAGAACAGTGTGGAGAACAGAGAGGAGCTGTCCATTGTAGTGGAGAACTGTGAGGAGCTGTCCATTGTAGAACAGTGGAGAACAGTGAGGAGCTGTCCATTGTAGAACAGTGTGGAGAACAGTGAGGAGCTGTCCATTGTAGAACAGTGTGGAGAACAGAGAGGAGCTGTCCATTGTAGAACAGTGTGGAGAACAGTGAGGAGCTGTCCATTGTAGAACAGTGTGGAGAACAGAGAGGAGCTGTCCATTGTAGAACAGTGTGGAGAACAGTGAGGAGCTGTCCATTGTAGAACAGTGTGGAGAACAGTGAGGAGCTGTCCATTGTAGAACAGTGTGGAGAACAGTGAGGAGCTGTCCATTGTAGAACAGTGTGGAGAACAGTGTGGAGAACAGTCCATTGAGAACAGAGGAGCTGTCCATTGTAGAACAGTGTGGAGAACAGTGAGGAGCTGTCCATTGTAGAACAGTGTGGAGAACAGAGAGGAGCTGTCCATTGTAGAACAGTGTCCATTGGAGAACAGTGAGGAGCTGTCCATTGTAGAACAGTGTGGAGAACAGTGAGGAGCTGTCCATTGTAGAACAGTGTGGAGAACAGAGAGGAGCTGTCCATTGTAGAACAGTGTGGAGAACAGTGAGGAGCTGTCCATTGTAGAACAGTGTGGAGAACAGAGAGGAGCTGTCCATTGTAGAACAGTGTGGAGAACAGAGAGGAGGAGAACAGTGAGGAGCTGTCCATTGTAGAACAGTGTGGAGAACAGAGAGGAGCTGTCCATTGTAGAACAGTGTGGAGAACAGTGAGGAGCTGTCCATTGTAGAACAGTGTGGAGAACAGAGAGGAGCTGTCCATTGTAGAACAGTGTGGAGAACAGTGAGGAGCTGTCCATTGTAGAACAGTGGAGAGGAGCTGTCCATTCCAGAACAGTGTGGAGAACAGTGAGGAGCTGTCCATTGTAGAACAGTGGAGAACAGTGAGGAGCTGTCCATTGTAGAACAGTGTGGAGAACAGTGAGGAGCTGTCCATTGTAGAACAGTGTGGAGAACAGAGAGGAGCTGTCCATTGTAGAACAGTGTGGAGAACAGAGGAGCTGTCCATTGTAGAACAGTGTGGAGAACAGAGAGGAGCTGTCCATTGTAGAACAGTGTGGAGAACAGTGAGGAGCTGTCCATTGTCCAGTTGGAGAACAGAGAGGAGCTGTCCATTGAGAACAGTGAGGAGCAGAGAGGAGCTGTCCATTGTAGAACAGTGTGGAGAACAGTGAGGAGCTGTCCATTGTAGAACAACAGTGTCCATTGGAGAACAGTGTGGAGAACAGTGAGGAGCTGTCCATTGTAGAACAGTCCATTGTGGAGAACAGAGAGGAGCTGTCCATTGTAGAACAGTGTGGAGAACAGTGAGGAGCTGTCCATTGTAGAACAGTGTGGAGAACAGAGAGGAGCTGTCCATTGTAGAACAGTGTGGAGAACAGTGAGAGGAGCTGTCCATTGTAGAACAGTGTAGAACAGTGAGGAGCTGTCCATTGTAGAACAGTGTGGAGAACAGTGAGGAGCTGTCCATTGTAGAACAGTGTGGAGAACAGTGAGGAGCTGTCCATTGTAGAACAGTGTGGAGAACTGAACAGAGAACAGTGTGGAGCTGTCCATTGTAGAACAGTGTGGAGAACAGTGAGGAGCTGTCCATTGTAGAACAGTGTGGAGAACAGTGAGGAGCTGTCCATTGTAGAACAGTGTGGAGAACAGTGAGGAGCTGTCCATTGTAGAACAGTGTGGAGAACAGAGAGGAGCTGTCCATTGTAGAACAGTGTGGAGAACAGTGAGGAGCTGTCCATTGTAGAACAGTGTGGAGAACAGTGAGGAGCTGTCCATTGTAGAACAGTGTGGAGAACAGTGAGGAGCTGTCCATTGTAGAACAGTGTGGAGAACAGAGAGGAGCTGTCCATTGTAGAACAGTGTGGAGAACAGTGAGGAGCTGTCCATTGTTGTGGAGAACAGTGAGGAGCTGTCCATTGTAGAACAGAGAGGAGCTGTCCATTGTAGAACAGTGTGGAGAGAACAGTGAGGAGCTGTCCATTGAGAACAGTGGAGAGAGGAGCTGTCCATTGTAGAACAGTGTGGAGAACAGAGAGGAGCTGTCCATTGTAGAACAGTGTGGAGAACAGTGAGGAGCTGTCCATTGTAGAACAGTGTGGAGAACAGTGAGGAGCTGTCCATTGTAGAACAGTGTGGAGAACAGTGAGGAGCTGTCCATTGTAGAACAGTGTGGAGAACAGTGAGGAGCTGTCCATTGTAGAACAGTGTGGAGAACAGAGAGGAGCTGTCCATTGAGAACAGTGTGGAGAACAGTGAGGAGCTGTCCATTGTAGAACAGTGTGGAGAACAGTGAGGAGCTGTCCATTGTAGAACAGTGTGGAGAACAGAGAGGAGCTGTCCATTGTAGAACAGTGTGGAGAACAGTGAGGAGCTGTCCATTGTAGAACAGTGTGGAGAACAGTGAGGAGCTGTCCATTGTAGAACAGTGTGGAGAACAGTGAGGAGCTGTCCATTGTAGAACAGTGTGGAGAACAGAGAGGAGCTGTCCATTGTAGAACAGAGAACAGTGAGGAGCTGTCCATTGTAGAACAGTGTGGAGAACAGTGAGGAGCTGTCCATTGTAGAACAGTGTGGAGAACAGTGAGGAGCTGTCCATTGTAGAACAGTGTGGAGAACAGTGAGGAGCTGTCCATTGTAGAACAGTGAGGAGCTGTCCATTGTAGAACAGTGAGGAGCTGTCCATTGTAGAACAGTGTGGAGAACAGAGAGGAGCTGTCCATTGTAGAACAGTGAGGAGCTGTCCATTGTAGAACAGTGTGGAGAACAGTGAGGAGCTGTCCATTGTAGAACAGTGTGGAGAACAGAGAGGAGCTGTCCATTGTAGAACAGTGTGGAGAACAGTGAGGAGCTGTCCATTGTAGAACAGTGAGGAGGAGCTGTCCATTGTGAGAACATTGTAGAACAGTGGAGAACAGAGAGGAGCTGTCCATTGTAGAACAGTGTGGAGAACAGTGAGGAGCTGTCCATTGTAGAACAGTGTGGAGAACAGTGAGGAGCTGTCCATTGTAGAACAGTGTGGAGAACAGAGAGGAGCTGTCCATTGTAGAACAGTGTGGAGAACAGTGAGGAGCTGTCCATTGTAGAACAGTGTGGAGAACAGAGAGGAGCTGTCCATTGTAGAACAGTGTGGAGAACAGTGAGGAGCTGTCCATTGTAGAACAGTGTGGAGAACAGTGAGGAGCTGTCCATTGTAGAACAGTGGAGAACTGAGGAGTCCATTGTAGAACAGTGTGGAGAACAGTGAGGAGCTGTCCATTGTAGAACAGTGTGGAGAACAGTGAGGAGCTGTCCATTGTAGAATTGTAGAACAGTCCATTGTGGAGAACAGAGAGGAGCTGTCCATTGTAGAACAGTGGAGAACAGTGAGGAGCTGTCCATTGTAGAACAGTGTGGAGAACAGTGAGGAGCTGTCCATTGTAGAACAGTGTGGAGAACAGAGAGGAGCTGTCCATTGTAGAACAGTGTGGAGAACAGAGAGGAGCTGTCCATTGTAGAACAGTGTGGAGAACAGTGAGGAGCTGTCCATTGTAGAACAGTGTGGAGAACAGAGAGGAGCTGTCCATTGTAGAACAGTGTGGAGAACAGTGAGGAGCTGTCCATTGTAGAACAGTGTGGAGAACAGAGAGGAGCTGTCCATTGTAGAACAGTGTGGAGAACAGAGTGAGGAGCTGTCCATTGTAGAACAGTGTGTAGAACAGTGAGGAGCTGTCCATTGTAGAACAGTGTGGAGAACAGAGAGGAGCTGTCCATTGTAGAACAGTGTGGAGAACAGTGAGGAGCTGTCCATTGTAGAACAGTGTGGAGAACAGTGAGGAGCTGTCCATTGTAGAACAGTGTGGAGAACAGTGAGGAGCTGTCCATTGTAGAACAGTGTGGAGAACAGTGAGGAGCTGTCCATTGTAGAACAGTGTGGAGAACAGAGAGGAGCTGTCCATTGTAGAACAGTAGAACAGTGGAGAACAGAGAGGAGCTGTCCATTGTAGAACAGTGGAGAACAGTGAGGAGCTGTCCATTGTAGAACAGTTGTGAGAACAGTAGAACAGTGGAGAACAGTGAGGAGCTGTCCATTGTAGAACAGTGTGGAGAACAGAACAGAGGAGCTGTCCATTGTAGAACAGTGTGGAGAACAGTGAGGAGCTGTCCATTGTAGAACAGTGTGGAGAACAGAGAGGAGCTGTCCATTGTAGAACAGTGTGGAGAACAGTGAGGAGCTGTCCATTGTAGAACAGTGTGGAGAACAGTGAGGAGCTGTCCATTGTAGAACAGTGTGGAGAACAGTGAGGAGCTGTCCATTGTAGAACAGTGTGGAGGAGAGGAGCTGTCCAGAACAGTGTGGAGAACTGTGAGGAGCTGTCCATTGTAGAACAGTGTGGAGAACAGTGAGGAGCTGTCCATTGAACAGAACAGTGTGGAGAACAGTGAGGAGCTGTCCATTGTAGAACAGTGTGGAGAACAGTGAGGAGCTGTCCATTGTAGAACATTGTAGAACAGTGAGGAGCTGTCCATTGTAGAACAGTGTGGAGAACAGTGAGGAGCTGTCCATTGTAGAACAGTGTGGAGAACAGAGAGGAGCTGTCCATTGTAGAACAGTGTGGAGAACAGTGAGGAGCTGTCCATTGTAGAACAGTGTGGAGAACAGAGAGGAGCTGTCCATTGTAGAACAGTGTGGAGAACAGTGAGGAGCTGTCCATTGTAGAACAGTGTGGAGAACAGAGAGGAGCTGTCCATTGTAGAACAGTGTGGAGAACAGTGAGGAGCTGTCCATTGTAGAACAGTGTGGAGAACAGAGAGGAGCTGGCCATTGTAGAACAGTTTGGAGAACAGTGAGGAGCTGTCCATTGTAGAACAGAGGAGCTGTCCATTGTAGAACAGTGTGAGAACAGGAGGAGCTGTCCATTGTAGAACAGTGTGGAGAACAGAGAGGAGCTGTCCATTGTAGAAGCTGTCCATTGTAGTGGAGAACAGTGAGGAGCTGTCCATTGTAGAACAGTGTGGAGAACAGAGAGGAGCTGTCCATTGTAGAACAGTGTGGAGAACAGTGAGGAGCTGTCCATTGTAGAACAGTGTGGAGAACAGTGAGGAGCTGTCCATTGTAGAACAGTGTGGAGAACAGAGAGGAGCTGTCCATTGTAGAACAGTGTGGAGAACAGTGAGGAGCTGTCCATTGTAGAACAGTGTGAGAGAACAGAGGAGCTGTCCATTGTAGAACAGTGTGGAGAACAGAGAGGAGCTGTCCATTGTAGAACAGTGTGGAGAACAGTGAGGAGCTGTCCATTGTAGAACAGTGTGGAGAACAGAGAGGAGCTGTCCATTGTAGAACAGTGTGGAGAACAGTGAGGAGCTGTCCATTGTAGAACAGTGTGGAGAACAGTGAGGAGCTGTCCATTGTAGAACAGTGTGGAGCTGTCCATTGTAGAACAGTGTGAGAACAGTGAGGAGCTGTCCATTGTAGAACAGTGTGGAGAACAGTGAGGAGCTGTCCATTGTAGAACAGTGTGGAGAACAGTGAGGAGCTGTCCATTGTAGAACAGTGTGGAGAACAGAGAGGAGCTGTCCATTGTAGAACAGTGTGGAGAACAGTGAGGAGCTGCCCATTGTAGAACAGTGTGGAGAACAGAGAGGAGCTGTCCATTGTAGAACAGTGTGGAGAACAGTGAGGAGCTGTCCATTGTAGAACCGTGTGGAGAACAGAGAGGAGCTGTCCATTGTAGAACAGTGTGGAGAACTGTGAGGAGCTGTCCATTGTAGAACAGTGTGGAGAACAGTGAGGAGCTGTCCATTGTAGAACAGTGTGGAGAACAGAGAGGAGCTGTCCATTGTAGAACAGTGAGGAGCTGTCCATTGTAGAACAGTGTGGAGAACAGTGAGGAGCTGTCCATTGTAGAACAGTGTGGAGAACAGTGAGGAGCTGTCCATTGTAGAACAGTGTGGAGAACAGTGAGGAGCTGTCCATTGTAGAACAGTGTGGAGAACAGAGAGGAGCTGTCCATTGTAGAACAGTGTGGAGAACAGAGAGGAGCTGTCCATTGTAGAACAGTGTGGAGAACAGAGAGGAGCTGTCCATTGTAGAACAGTGTGGAGAACAGAGAGGAGCTGTCCATTGTAGAACAGTGTGGAGAACAGAGAGGAGCTGTCCATTGTAGAACAGTGTGGAGAACAGAGAGAGGAGCTGTCCATTGTAGAACAGTGTGGAGAACAGTGAGGAGCTGTCCATTGTAGAACAGTGTGGAGAACAGTGAGGAGCTGTCCATTGTAGAACAGTGTGGAGAACAGTGAGGAGCTGTCCATTGTCCAGAACAGTGTGGAGAACAGTGAGGAGCTGTCCATTGTAGAACAGTGTGGAGAACAGAGAGGAGCTGTCCATTGTAGAACAGTGTGGAGAACAGTGAGGAGCTGTCCATTGTAGAACAGTGTGGAGAACAGAGAGGAGCTGTCCATTGTAGAACAGTGTGGAGAACAGTGAGGAGCTGTCCATTGTAGAACAGTGTGGAGAACAGTGAGGAGCTGTCCATTGTAGAACAGTGTGGAGAACAGTGAGGAGCTGTCCATTGTAGAACAGTGTGGAGAACAGTGAGGAGCTGTCCATTGTAGAACAGTGTGGAGAACAGTGAGGAGCTGTCCATTGTAGAACAGTGTGGAGAACAGTGAGGAGCTGTCCATTGTAGAACAGTGTGGAGAACAGTGAGGAGCTGTCCATTGTAGAACAGTGTGGAGAACAGTGAGGAGCTGTCCATTGTAGAACAGTGTGGAGAACAGTGAGGAGCTGTCCATTGTAGAACAGTGTGGAGAACAGAGAGGAGCTGGCCATTGTAGAACAGTTTGGAGAACAGTGAGGAGCTGCCCATTGAACAGAGAGGAGCTGTCCATTGTAGAACAGTGTGGAGAACAGTGAGGAGCTGTCCATTGTACCACCGTGTGGAGAACAGAGAGGAGCTGTCCATTGTAGAACAGTGTGGAGAACAGAGAGGAGCTGTCCATTGTAGAACAGTGTGGAGAACAGTGAGGAGCTGTCCATTGTAGAACAGTGTGGAGAACAGAGAGGAGCTGTCCATTGTAGAACAGTGTGGAGAACAGAGAGGAGCTGTCCATTGTAGAACAGTGTTGAGAACAGTGAGGAGCTGTCCATTGTAGAACAGTGTGTAGAACAGTGAGGAGCTGTCCATTGTAGAACAGTTTGGAGAACTGTGTGGAGCTGTCCATTGTAGAACAGTGTCCATTGAGAACAGTGAGGAGCTGTCCATTGTAGAACAGTGTGGAGAACAGTGAGGAGCTGTCCATTGTAGAACAGTGTGGAGAACAGTGAGGAGCTGTCCATTGTAGAACAGTGTGGAGAACAGTGAGGAGCTGTCCATTGTAGAACAGTGTGAGAACAGAGGAGCTGTCCATTGTAGAACAGTGTGGAGAGGAGCTGTCCATTGTAGAACAGTGTGGTGAGGAGCTGTCCATTGAACAGTGAGGAGCTGTCCATTTGTAGAACAGCTGTCCATTGTAGAACAGAGAACAGTGAGGAGCTGTCCATTGTAGAACAGTGTGGAGAACAGGAGCTGAGGAGCTGTCCATTGTAGAACAGTGAGGAGAACAGTGAGGAGCTGTCCATTGTAGAACAGTGTGGAGAACAGTGAGGAGCTGTCCATTGTAGAACAGTGTGGAGAACAGTGAGGAGCTGTCCATTGTAGAACAGTGTGGAGAACAGTGAGGAGCTGTCCATTGTAGAACAGTGTGGAGAACAGTGAGGAGCTGTCCATTGTAGAACAGTGTGGAGAACAGTGAGGAGCTGTCCATTGTAGAACAGTGTGGAGAACAGTGAGGAGCTGTCCATTGTAGAACAGTGTGGAGAACAGTGAGGAGCTGTCCATTGTAGAACAGTGGAGAACAGAGGAGCTGTCCATTGTAGAACAGTGTGGAGAACAGTGAGGAGCTGTCCATTGTAGAACAGTGTGGAGAACAGTGAGGAGCTGTCCATTGTAGAACAGTGTGGAGAACAGTGAGGAGCTGTCCATTGTAGAACAGTGTGGAGAACAGTGAGGAGCTGTCCATTGTAGAACAGTGTGGAGAACAGTGAGGAGCTGTCCATTGTAGAACAGTGTGGAGAACAGTGAGGAGCTGTCCATTGTAGAACAGTGTGGAGAACAGTGAGGAGCTGTCCATTGTAGAACAGTGTGGAGAGTGAGGAGCTGTCCATTAGAACAGTAGAACAGCTGTCCATTGGAGAACAGTGTGGAGACAGTGAGGAGCTGTCCATTGTAGAACAGTGTGGAGAACAGAGAGGAGCTGTCCATTGTAGAACAGTGTGGAGAACAGAGAGGAGCTGTCCATTGTAGAACAGTGTGGAGAACAGTGAGGAGCTGTCCATTGTAGAACAGTGTGGAGAACAGTGAGGAGCTGTCCATTGTAGAACAGTGTGGAGAACAGTGAGGAGCTGTCCATTGTAGAACAGTGTGGAGAACAGTGAGGAGCTGTCCATTGTAGAACAGTGAGGAGAACTGTGAGGAGCTGTCCATTGTAGAACAGTGTGGAGAACAGAGAGGAGCTGGCCATTGTAGAACAGTGAGGAGCTGTCCATTGTAGAACAGTGTGGAGAACAGAGAGGAGCTGTCCATTGTAGAACAGTGTGGAGAACAGTGAGGAGCTGTCCATTGTAGAACAGTGTGGAGAACAGAGAGGAGCTGTCCATTGTAGAACAGTTTGGAGAACAGAGGAGCTGTCCATTGTAGAACAGTTTGGAGAACAGAGGAGCTGTCCATTGTAGAACAGTGTAGAACAGTGTGGAGAACAGTGAGGAGCTGTCCATTGTAGAACAGTGTGGAGAACAGTGAGGAGCTGTCCATTGTAGAACAGTGTGGAGAACAGAGAGGAGCTGTCCATTGTAGAACAGTGTGAGAACAGTGAGGAGCTGTCCATTGTAGAACAGACCAGTGAGGAGCTGTCCAACAGTGTGGAGAACAGAGAGGAGCTGTCCATTGTAGAACAGTGTGGAGAACAGAGAGGAGCTGTCCATTGTAGAACAGTGTGGAGAACAGTGAGGAGCTGTCCATTGTAGAACAGTGTGGAGAGGAGCTGTCCAGTGGAGTGAGGAGCTGTCCATTGTAGAACAGTGTGGAGAACAGTGAGGAGCTGTCCATTGTAGAACAGTGTGGAGAACAGTGAGGAGCTGTCCATTGTAGAACAGTGTGGAGAACAGTGAGGAGCTGTCCATTGTAGAACAGTGTGGAGAACAGTGAGGAGCTGTCCATTGTAGAACAGTGTGGAGAACAGTGAGGAGCTGTCCATTGTAGAACAGTGTGGAGAACAGTGAGGAGCTGTCCATTGTAGAACAGTGGAGAACAGAGAGGAGCTGTCCATTGTAGAACAGTGTGGAGAACAGTGAGGAGCTGTCCATTGTAGAACAGTGTGGAGAACAGTGAGGAGCTGTCCATTGTAGAACAGTGTGGAGAACAGTGAGGAGCTGTCCATTGTAGAACAGTGTGGAGAACAGTGAGGAGCTGTCCATTGTAGAACAGTGAGAGAACAGTGAGGAGCTGTCCATTGTAGAACAGTGTGGAGAACAGTGAGGAGCTGTCCATTGTAGAACAGTGTGGAGAACAGTGAGGAGCTGTCCATTGTAGAACAGTGTGGAGAACAGTGAGGAGCTGTCCATTGTAGAACAGTGTGGAGAACAGTGAGGAGCTGTCCATTGTAGAACAGTGTGGAGAACAGTGAGGAGCTGTCCATTGTAGAACAGTGTGGAGAACAGTGAGGAGCTGTCCATTGTAGAACAGTGTGGAGAACAGTGAGGAGCTGTCCATTGTAGAACAGTGTGGAGAACAGTGAGGAGCTGTCCATTGTAGAACAGTGTGGAGAACAGTGAGGAGCTGTCCATTGTAGAACAGTGTGGAGAACAGAGGAGCTGTCCATTGTAGAACAGTGTGGAGAACATGAGGAGCTGTCCATTGTAGAACAGTGTGGAGAACAGTGAGGAGCTGTCCATTGTAGAACAGTGTGGAGAACAGTGAGGAGCTGTCCATTGTAGAACAGTGTGGAGAACAGTGAGGAGCTGTCCATTGTAGAACAGTGTGGAGAACAGTGAGGAGCTGTCCATTGTAGAACAGTGTGGAGAACAGTGAGGAGCTGTCCATTGTAGAACAGTGTGGAGAACAGTGAGGAGCTGTCCATTGTAGAACAGTGTGGAGAACAGTGAGGAGCTGTCCATTGTAGAACAGTGTGGAGAACAGTGAGGAGCTGTCCATTGTAGAACAGTGTGGAGAACAGTGAGGAGCTGTCCATTGTAGAACAGTGTGGAGAACAGTGAGGAGCTGTCCATTGTAGAACAGTTTGGAGAACAGTGAGGAGCTGTCCATTGTAGAACAGTGTGGAGAACAGTGAGGAGCTGTCCATTGTGTGGAGAACAGTGAGGAGCTGTCCATTGTAGAACAGTGAGGAGCTGAGGAGCTGTCCATTGTAGAACAGTGTGGAGAACAGTGAGGAGCTGTCCATTGTAGAACAGTGTGGAGAACAGTGAGGAGCTGTCCATTGTAGAACAGTGGAGAACAGTGAGGAGCTGTCCATTGTAGAACAGTGTGGAGAACAGTGAGGAGCTGTCCATTGTAGAACAGTGTGGAGAACAGTGAGGAGCTGTCCATTGTAGAACAGTGTGGAGAACAGTGAGGAGCTGTCCATTGTAGAACAGTGAGGAGCTGTCCATTGTAGTGTGGAGAACAGAGAGGAGCTGTCCATTGTAGAACAGTGTGGAGAACAGTGAGGAGCTGTCCATTGTAGAACAGTGGAGAACAGAGAGGAGCTGTCCATTGTAGAACAGTGTGGAGAACAGTGAGGAGCTGTCCATTGTAGAACAGTGTGGAGAACAGTGTGGAGCTGTCCATTGTAGAACAGTGTGGAGAACAGTGAGGAGCTGTCCATTGTAGAACAGTGTGGAGAACAGTGAGGAGCTGTCCATTGTAGAACAGTGTGTAGACCAGTGAGGAGCTGTCCATTGTAGAACAGTGTGGAGAACAGTGAGGAGCTGTCCATTGTAGAACAGTGTGGAGAACAGAGAGGAGCTGTCCATTGTAGAACAGTGTGGAGAACAGTGAGGAGCTGTCCATTGTAGAACAGGGTGTAGAACAGTGAGGAGCTGTCCATTGTAGAACAGTGTGTAGAACAGTGAGGAGCTGTCCATTGTAGAAGAGTGAGGAGAACTCTGAGGAGCTGTCCATTGTAGAACAGTGTGAGAGAACTGTCCATTGTGAGTGTGGAGAACTGTGAGGAGGTGTCCATTGTAGAACAGTGTGGAGAACTGTGAGGAGCTGTCCATTGTAGAACAGTGTGGAGAACTGTGAGGAGCTGTCCATTGTAGAACAGTGTGGAGAACAGTGAGGTGCTGTCCATTGTAGAACAGTGAGGAGCTGTCCATTGTAGAACAGTGTGGAGAACAGAGAGGAGCTGTCCATTGTAGAACAGTGAGGAGCTGTCCATTGTAGAACAGTGTGGAGAACATTGAGGAGCTGCCCATTGTAGAACAGTGTGGAGAACAGTGAGGAGCTGTCCATTGTAGAACAGTGTGGAGAACAGAGAGGAGCTGTCCATTGTAGAACAGTTTGGAGAACAGTGAGGAGCTGTCCATTGTAGAACAGTTTGGAGAACAGTGAGGAGCTGTCCATTGTAGAACAGTGTGGAGAACAGTGAGGAGCTGTCCATTGTAGAACAGTGAGGAGAACAGAGAGGAGCTGTCCATTGTAGAACAGTGTGGAGAACAGTGAGGAGCTGTCCATTGTAGAACAGTGTGGAGAACAGAGAGGAGCTGTCCATTGTAGAACAGTGTGGAGAACAGAGAGGAGCTGTCCATTGTAGAACAGTTTGGAGAACAGAGAGGAGCTGCCCATTGTAGAACAGTGTGGAGAACAGTGAGGAGCTGTCCATTGTAGAACAGTTTGGAGAACAGTGAGGAGCTGTCCATTGTAGAACAGTGTGGAGAACAGTGAGGAGCTGTCCATTGTAGAACAGTGAGGAGAACAGAGAGGAGCTGTCCATTGTAGAACAGTGTGGAGAACAGTGAGGAGCTGTCCATTGTAGAACAGTGTGGAGAACAGAGAGGAGCTGTCCATTGTAGAACAGTGTGGAGAACAGTGAGGAAATGTCCATTGTAGAACAGTGTGGAGAACAGAGAGGAGCTGTCCATTGTAGAACAGTGTGGAGAACAGAGAGGAGCTGCCCATTGTAGAACAGTGTGGAGAACAGTGAGGAGATGTCCATTGTAGAACAGTGTGGAGAACAGAGAGGAGCTGTCCATTGTAGAACAGTGTGGAGAACTGTGAGGAGCTGTCCATTGTAGAACAGTGTGGAGAACAGAGAGGAGCTGTCCATTGTAGAACAGTGAGGAGCTTTCCATTGTAGAACAGTGTGGAGAACAGAGAGGAGCTGCCCATTGTAGAACAGTGTGGAGAACAGTGAGGAGATGTCCATTGTAGAACAGTGTGGAGAACAGAGAGGAGCTGTCCATTGTAGAACAGTGTGGAGAACTGTGAGGAGCTGTCCATTGTAGAACAGTGTGGAGAACAGAGAGGAGCTGTCCGTTGTAGAACAGTGAGGAGCTTTCCATTGTAGAACAGTGTGGAGAACAGAGAGGAGCTGTCCATTGTAGAACAGTGTGGAGAACAGAGAGGAGCTGTCCATTGTAGAACAGTGTGGAGAACAGAGAGGAGCTGCCCATTGTAGAACAGTGTGGAGAACAGTGAGGAGATGTCCATTGTAGAACAGTGTGGAGAACAGAGAGGAGCTGTCCATTGTAGAACAGTGTGGAGAACAGAGAGGAGCTGTCCATTGTAGAACAGTGTGGAGAACAGAGAGGAGCTGCCCATTGTAGAACAGTGTGGAGAACAGTGAGGAGATGCCCATTGTAGAACAGTGTGGAGAACAGAGAGGAGCTGTCCATTGTAGAACAGTGTGGAGAACTGTGCGGAGCTGTCCATTGTAGAACAGTGTGGAGAACAGAGAGGAGCTGTCCATTGTAGAACAGTGAGGAGCTTTCCATTGTAGAACAGTGTGGAGAACAGAGAGGAGCTGCCCATTGTAGAACAGTGTGGAGAACAGTGAGGAGATGTCCATTGTAGAACAGTGTGGAGAACAGAGAGGAGCTGTCCATTGTAGAACAGTGTGGAGAACTGTGAGGAGCTGTCCATTGTAGAACAGTGTGGAGAACAGAGAGGAGCTGTCCATTGTAGAACAGTGAGGAGCTTTCCATTGTAGAACAGTTTGGAGAACAGTGAGGAGCTGTCCATTGTAGAACAGTTTGGAGAACAGTGAGGAGCTGTCCATTGTAGAACAGTGTGGAGAACAGTGAGGAGCTGTCCATTGTAGAACAGTGAGGAGAACAGAGAGGAGCTGTCCATTGTAGAACAGTGTGGAGAACAGTGAGGAGCTGTCCATTGTAGAACAGTGTGGAGAACAGAGAGGAGCTGTCCATTGTAGAACAGTGTGGAGAACAGAGAGGAGCTGTCCATTGTAGAACAGTTTGGAGAACAGAGAGGAGCTGCCCATTGTAGAACAGTGTGGAGAACAGTGAGGAGCTGTCCATTGTAGAACAGTTTGGAGAACAGTGAGGAGCTGTCCATTGTAGAACAGTGTGGAGAACAGTGAGGAGCTGTCCATTGTAGAACAGTGAGGAGAACAGAGAGGAGCTGTCCATTGTAGAACAGTGTGGAGAACAGTGAGGAGCTGTCCATTGTAGAACAGTGTGGAGAACAGAGAGGAGCTGTCCATTGTAGAACAGTGTGGAGAACAGTGAGGAGCTGTCCATTGTAGAACAGTGTGGAGAACAGAGAGGAGCTGTCCATTATAGAACAGTGTGGAGAACTGTGAGGAGCTGTCCATTATAGAACAGTGTGGAGAACAGTGAGGAGCTGTCCATTGTAGAACATTGTGGAGAACTGTGAGGAGCTGTCCATTATAGAACATTTTGGAGAACTGAGAGGAGCTGTCCATTGTAGAACAGTGTGGAGAACTGAGAGGAGCTGTCCATTATAGAACATTGTGGAGAACTGAGAGGAGCTGTCCATTGTAGAACAGTGTGAAGAACTGAGAGGAGCTGTCCATTATAGAACATTGTGGAGAACTGAGAGGAGCTGTCCATTGTAGAACAGTGTGGAGAACTGAGAGGAGCTGTCCATTATAGAACATTGTGGAGAACTGAGACGAGCTGTCCATTATAGAACATTGTGGAGAACTGAGAGGAGCTGTCCATTGTAGAACAGTGTGGAGAACTGAGAGGAGCTGTCCATTATAGAACAGTGTGGAGAACTGAGAGGAGCTGTCCATTATAGAACATTGTGGAGAACTGAGAGGAGCTGTCCATTGTAGAACAGTGTGGAGAACTGTGAGGAGCTGTCCATTATAGAACAGTGTGGAGAACTGAGAGGAGCTGTCCATTGTAGAACAGTGTGGAGAACTGTGAGGAGCTGTCCATTATAGAACAGTGTGGAGAACTGTGAGGAGCTGTCCATTATAGAACAGTGTGGAGAACAGTGAGGAGATGTCCATTGTAGAACATTGTGGAGAACTGTGAGGAGCTGTCCATTATAGAACATTGTGGAGAACTGAGAGGAGCTGTCCATTGTAGAACAGTGTGGAGAACTGAGAGGAGCTGTCCATTATAGAACATTGTGGAGAACTGAGAGGAGCTGTCCATTGTAGAACAGTGTGGAGAACTGAGAGGAGCTGTCCATTATAGAACATTGTGGAGAACTGAGAGGAGCTGTCCATTGTAGAACAGTGTGGAGAACTGAGAGGAGCTGTCCATTATAGAACATTGTGGAGAACTGAGAGGAGCTGTCCATTATAGAACATTGTGGAGAACTGAGAGGAGCTGTCCATTGTAGAACAGTGTGGAGAACTGAGAGGAGCTGTCCATTATAGAACAGTGTGGAGAACTGAGAGGAGCTGTCCATTATAGAACATTGTGGAGAACTGAGAGGAGCTGTCCATTATAGAACAGTGTGGAGAACTGAGAGGAGCTGTCCATTATAGAACAGTGTGGAGAACTGTGAGGAGCTGTCCATTGTAGAACAGTGTGGAGAACATTGAATAGCTCTGTTGGTTAAAAAAGGGTCATTGTCTCAGGTAAAGTCTTGCCTGGGTTGAACCTCTCTCTAAATTATATTTTAATGGCTCAAACCTTGGTTCCAGACTGTCAAACTCAAGATTAGCTGGCCACTCTTTCCTCATACTGTGTGTGCGAAATTGTGCCTCTACAAGCCAGATTCTTACGACGTTTACTTCTAAGAAAGATCAGGAAACAATTTTTATTTGAGCCTATCATATTCCCTGGAGTGGTTGAACAATGAGTTTTAATGACTCCAACCTAAGTGTATGTAAACTTCCGACATCAACTGTATGTATGTGTGTGTGTGTATATGGGAGGGAGTGTGTGTGTGTTTTCATGCGTGTGTGTTCATCAGGGTAGAAACTGAGGATTTTCATAGGTAGCTAGTTCGTGTGACCTAAATGCTAGTGTGCATTCGTGCATTAAAATGTATTTGCACTCAAATGGTTCCAAGCTGAAAGTGTATGTACGCGCAGCTTATAAATGTGTGCGTGTGTGTGCATGCTTGTGGGGGTGTGTGTGCATGCTTGTGGGGGTGTGTGTGCATGCTTGTGGGGGTGTGTGTGCATGCTTGTGGGGGTGTGTGTGCTTTGGGTGTATGTGGTAGCTTGTATGTGTATTAATTACATGCGTGTGTGTGTTTCACTATACAACTGAGGATATTAGAAGAAAAGAAAAAACATATCAATCAAGCTCCCCTTGGCCCGGTTACCACAGTGATGCAAAGATTCTAGCAAGGAGCCAAGGTCCCTGTTGCCATGGAAACAGTTATGAATGAGAAGGGCCCCAGTAACCGTGGAAACGGTGTGAATGAGCCTTGTTGCTTTGATGATAAATGCTGTAAAGGTGGACAGACCTGGTGGGGTTGAGGAGCTGCTGTTGGTGCAAGACTGCCATCTTCATCTTCTTCATCATCATCATTGTCTTCTTCTTGCTTGCACATGCACACACATATACACTCTTGACAGTTTCCTGTGAGGCAGATTGGCAAGTAACCCCCAGTAGATGTCTCTCCTGTTAATACTATCCCCTACATACACACGCGCAGACACACGCACAGACACACACACACACACTTTTTCTCCCTCCACACACACACCTGCTTTGTCAGTGTGAATCCCTCACTTTAACCCCAATATCCCACCTTGTCTTCAGCGCAGGACCTTCCAGGCTGTCAAACCAGCACCTCACCCTTCCTTTCCTGTCTCCTTCCCTCATTCTCACTTTCCTTTACCTCCTCTTCTGGTAGGACAGTCTCTGTATCCCCGGCTGTCATCAGGGCTAGCGATTTCTAACTCCCATAGCATCCCTCTACGTATCTAGCACAGGAAGATAGCTTAATTGCCCCTATAGTTATATAGAATTGAAATCCCATAGCAAGTACTTGCCTTGTACCACAGAAGGTAACTCCCATAGTATTTACCTGTGTTCCTAGCACAGATAGCTAACCCCCATAGGATTTACCTTTGTTCCTAGCACAGATAGCTAACTCCCATAGTATTTACCTGTGTTCCGAGCACAGATAGCTAACTTCCATAGTATTTACCTGTGTTCCGAGCACAGATAGCTAACTTCCATAGTATTTACCTGTGTTCCTAGAACAGTTTTTAAAATGTATTTTATATTATTTAACCTTTATTTACCTAGGCAAGTCAGTTAAGAACAAATTCGTATTTACAATGATGGCCTACCCCGGCCAAACCCTACCCCGGCCAATTGTGCACCGCCCTAATGGACTCCCAATCAAGGCCGGTTGTGATACAGCCTGGAATCAAACCGGGGTCTGTAGTGATACCTCTAGCACTGAGATGCAGTGCCTTAGACCGCTGCGCCACTCGGGAGCAGATAGCTAACTCCCATAGGATTTACCTGTGTTCCTAGCGCAGATAGCTAACTCCCATAGGATTTACCTGCGTTCCTAGGGCAGATAGCTAACTCCCATAGGATTTACCTGCGTTCCTAGCGCAGATAGCTAACTCCCATAGGATTTACCTGCGTTCCTAGCACAGATGGCTAACTCCCATAGGA